>NC_091125.1:62876473-63176473 GCF_040183065.1 Periplaneta americana | reverse complement strand
GAGCTGTTCATTTTTTTTAATAAAATGATCACAGTGAAGCAATCTATAAGGCAGAATTTCAGTGTACAGAGTGTTTTGAAATTACTGTTACAAACTCCCAGGACTTGTAGAGAGGGCCAGGTAGATAAGTTTTGATTAGGAACCCATGTCTGGAAATTTATCATGGCACAAGTAAAGAAAATCAAATCAAGTGTTCATAAAAAATAAAAATAAATATTCTTGCTTCCGCTGGGTCAAAGAGCATTACTGACGTGAATGTCATTTCCAATAACAATTTTCCATTATGGAAATGATATTTTATCCAATGTCATGCACGAATTGCAGCCTTGACACAAGAGATTCAACACACACCAGGTACTGTTGAGCACATGTACCAGAACGTGCATTGCAGATACATTGTTGTTTACAATGAAGTTAGTGGTCACCACATCAAGCAGCTATTTTAATGGACCAGGATGCAGTGCCGAACAAACATCTGGAACTGTAAAACAAAAATGACACCTGTTTCATGACCTCACATGGTGATGTTAGATATAAACATCTTTTCCATAAGAGAAACTGCAAACATTTTTCTTTTATTGACATTGGTATGCAGGTCTTTGACTTAGCAGAATCAAGAATGTTTATATTTATAAACACTTGATTTGATTTCGTTTCACTTGTGGCATGGTGCGTTTTCGGACATGGGTTTCCTATTCAAAACTTTATTTACATGGTTCCCTCTACAAGCCCTGGGAATTTGTAGTAGGAATTTCGAAACATTCTGTATAAAAGTACGTGATACTGTGTAAAAATACATGTTCAGCTCTTCAAAATCACTAACGTGAAATTGTGTTACACGAGTAGCAATATAAAAACTGTAATTGTTAGTTTTGTTTGGGAATCTACAAGAGAACATTAAATATGCAAGCAAATTAAAAAGGTGTGACATTTCCTTTATATATAATATGGTTTTTACCAACTTTTATAAAAATAATTGAACGATTATTCACTGAATTTAAATACTATTATAGTCACAATCATGCCATGGTATGAAAGAAAAATTTCACAACCTCGAGCGGGAATCGAACCTGCGACTTCCTCTTCTCCGGTCAGGCGCTCTACCACTGGTGGCATGATTGTGACTATAATAGTATTTAAATTCATTAATATGTCACATCAACGGAGGTGTATACGTCACCAAACATCGTAAATTCTGAAAAAGTATCTTATTTTTCTTTTAAATCTCTTTTCAATTTTAAGTGTGGAAATTAAGTGTACAGAATATAAATGAATATAAATAATTTTCTATAGGGTTGTAAATTCTTTGACAGTGAAGTAAAGCTGTTATTTATTTTTCATTAATGTTTCAAAAGTCTATTTGTTACCAGAAATAACTTATTATTTGCTTCACTGGAAATTGTAAACCATTTATACTAATTTAAAATTGTAACATTTTCATGCAAACAGATACAACAAATTACAAGAAAGTATGTGATCACTTTAAACAGATAGGACGCAATGGTGACTTATTCATGAAAGGATTATTTTCATTTCTGGCGAAATGTCGAACACAGTGATGTTTCAAAGCTTCGATTTGCTTGAACCTTGGTTGATCTTGAATGATTCAAGTGCGTTGCATTTATGCACTTGTAATTACCGGAGGAGTAGAACCTTATTTCAACTCTGTTCATCTGAAGACGAAGGTAGATTCAACTTTCAAAACGTCGTGTGTTCGATATTTCATGAGCAATAGGAAAGGCTAAATTCAGACCTCTCATGAAGATATATTTTCTTTTTCCTTTTTGAGGAATATAGAGTAATTTGTTTCATTGTTGTGATTATTTGTCATTCATATTACATTTGATTCTGTATAATGAAACTTCCTCATTGTACTATTAGTAACATTTTAAACTATTTTGAAGTCAAATGCACTACCTCACATAATCTGCTCTGCTGTTTGTATAATATGTACATATACAACCTACGAAGTTGACCATATTGTAATGCAAGAGATGATATATACAAATCTCCCCATTCCTCCGTTTTGTTTTGTGTGTGGATGTAAATAAGTTAATTTAAAATTACCAAGTTTGCATTTGCATCATTACTGTCATAGTGTATACTATGCCCTCCAGAAAGAGAGTCGAAGAACGTAGAAAGTGTGGTTATCTTGACATAAAGAATTTGTTCATATTGTTGAAATATTAGATATTTTTTTATGGAATAGAATTAAATTAAAATTATATTTACCTTTATTTAAAATGAAAAGAAGATAGTGTAGTTTTATTTAAAATCTAGTAATTAATATGTACAAATTTGAAAAATGAGGTTCATGAGATGAACAGCGGGATGCTCTTTGCTGGAACACCGTAAAAATGTGGACATATTGCAGGAACTCAAAATGGATCCTATAGTTCATTTTGTTCAACAATATCGACTTCAGTGGAAAAAACATGTCGAAAAGATGGATCGCACTAGATGGCCTAAACAGATTCTTACTTATGTACCAAGAGGAAAGAGGAAATTGGGAAGACCACGAAAGCTCTGGCATGAGACCGTAACAGATCCTGTAGGGTCTAATACGTGAAAAAAAATTTGAAATCAGATAAAATTAACACTAAAGGTCCAGGAACACAAATTGAAAGATTAAAATAATTCTTATTTAGTCTCCGGGAATATATATCGATTTGTAAGAACTTCTGCTTTTTGTGTTTGCAGCCTTCAGTCTGTAGCATTTATAACTTTTAATGTTCTGTGAGTAATTCTAAGTGAATGTTGCTATTGTTGGGGCTTGTGTAATTCGTTGTTGAAATCAAATGCTAAATTGTCTTGAGATAAACTTAATTTCGATCTGCATTAATGTTTATATGAAATATGTCATGTACATAAAATATTTAGGCACTGAGTAGGTCTTGAGCATCGTGAAAAAGAATTTTATTCTAACCAATAAACAGTACGTTATTGTACCAATTTTTATATTCTAACCAATAAATAGTATGTTATTGTGCCAATTTTTTGTTGCAAAAATTATTTTTAAATTTCATGACACTTCTTGAAAACCTAAAGATGTTCGAATGCAGGCTTTCACGGCCATCATTAATGGGGTAAGAATTATCTGGGAAAAAGAATTGTTATTAAATCCATAACCAATTGTTATAAAACCATCTATTATCTGGACTAAGAGGCTGTGGTCTGGCGATGTTAAATCCAATGTTTTGTCTACAGTTGTGGTAGTCATCATCAGTGTATAGGCACTCTAGGGCATAGTCGTCCCTAGCACACCCAGGAGATCACTAAGGCAGCATTTACTATTCTAATGAGATATTTTAGTAGCAGGCTTCTTTATAAAATTATTTCTTTGTATACTTACAATCTGTCTGCATGCCTCGAAACTTCTTACATATTTATGATCTTTATTTGAATTCATGTCAAGTTCGAGATTAAATTTTAATATATCAGTTATTCTGTCTATTGTATTTAATTTGCTGCAAATGTTTTAATTTAATAGAGTAGCACTAAAGCATTCATGCAATATTCTAACTTTACTTAAATATCTTTACATAATGTATTAATTGCTTCGTAAAATGGATCCTATGTCGGTTGATTACTTGCATAAATAGAATGAAACTTATTCTCTGATTGAAATAAACTATACCCAACTATAAGTCCCGACGCTGTTATTTCCGGCGTGACTCCGCCCCTTTGCTTACGTCTTAGAAAGTAAATGCTCTATGAAGTCTAGGTAGGTAGTATCGTTCGCCATTTTTGTTCTCACATTGCCGAGCTACCATACGAGGAATCTATTTGCTGCACCGTTAAACATTATCATGTCGTAGCTCCTATGATAATAAATCAAACGCAATGTAATTCAGCAAATAATTGAGCGGCAAATAACGTCTTCGTGTGTTTTCTGCGAACGCCAAAAAAAGAGCTAAAATGGCGGGCGATTATATTAAGTATTTATCGAGCCTTAAGAAATGAATCTGCGAATCACAAGACGCACACGTTTAAATGTAGGCGACCTGCAACGCGATTGGCTGCCGGAAATTAGAACGACGGGACTTTTTTTTAGATTCCTCTATTACAAAGGATGAAAATTGCGGTAAAGTTTTAAATAGCTATTGGAAACTGAAGGGTTTTTGAATTACTGGGCTAATGTAAACAAAATAATAACGATTGGATGTGAAATCTTTGATGTGCTGTGGGCATTTGGCAGGGAAAAAGCGTGTGGACATGAGCACCTGTTTCAAGCTTAAAAACCATGTATGCATGTTCATATCTATTTGTTATCACTTCTTATGCTTATGTTATTATAACTGTTACCAAATATTTTAATGTAATTTAACCAACCTTTAAAGTAAACATTTTATGATTTGTTGCCAAGTTTTCTATTTAAAATAAACATTTAATTGAAAAATTGTTGCTATACATAGTGTATAATATTGTGATTTAAGCCACGGATTTAAGTATATGACGTAATTGAACAGTTATTTTTAAAATCCTCCAAATGGTGATGTTAAACTTAATCCATCCATAATGGTTTAAAAAATAAGTCTTGTATATTCATAACAGGCATTATTTTACCATTAAATCCTTCGGGAATAAAACAGTGGTAGGTATCTCTTTAAGGTTTGGCTATTGGCAAATAAAACATTATTGTCATTGGAAGTACAGTCCATTGTAATGTCCTGAATTAGTTATTCATTGCCAAAGCTAAGGATTATAAGATCTAGGTTACATTAAAGGCTGTTGTAAATAAAGTTGGCTATTCCAAAGTGACTTGTATATTAAGGGAATGGGATGATATATGATTGCATTTGGAAAATAGAATATTTTAGAATTTTAGAGAAATGATTGTTGAAAGGTTTATTCTAAGTTGGTGACTAAATATAACTGAATACACTTAATACTGAAGTATAGGTTTCTGCTCCAAATCAGAGCAGTGTGTTTGTTAATTGTAATTATTAGTAGCTCTTTGGAAACAGTTCACTAGCATGATTGTGAAAATGGAGGGGTATATATACCAACAAAAACACTGAACATTTCTATACTGGTATGTTAATACAAACAATTTATTTGTATTAAAAAGTTCAAATAAGAAGTTACATTTATATATTCTTATATACATTATTGAGTACCGGTACCATGAGTGAATTTGTACATTCCTATTTTGTTTTACTTATATAATAGTGGAAACGGAAGTAAATCATTACTCATATGTTCATACATTCCAATACTGAATGACATGAATGCAAGTTACGAATAACATATTCAAATAAGTCTCATTGTCATCATCTCAGCTACTTGTTTGTTAATTTTTTTTTTCTCCTTTCAGAATTTATTTTGTTTTTCTGGCTGCTTTTTATATTGCATGCGACAAATTGTGACTACCCTTTCATTTTATTTAAAAAATGCTTTTGAGAAATACAAAGTGCGAAACTCTTTTAGCATTGTTACAGTTCATCTTCATTCGGTCTTTATTGTTAAGCATATTTTAACAGTTACTTTTAATACAAAGTCATTGACAAGTCTCACAATAAGAAGCAGATTTATGTTTCGGTGTATTGTAATATTTAAATTTCGTAGAGAGCAGAAAAATAATAAAAAATTTAGCAAACATTTAATTTCTTGCTATATCTCGAAATCGTTTAAGAGAAACATGTTGCTTTGTTGATATAAAAAAGATATTTACTCTACATTTCGAAAAACAGTAATTGTTAAATTTTCATTATTGGCACATGCAGAGTGCAAATGATATAAACTGCAAAAACATACTGGTGGTAGAACATAAATAACGAAAGAAAGAAGTCAAATAATGTTTTTCTGTAACTGTCATGGTTTTCCCAGGAAAAAATGTGTTTTGTGAGTCAAACTTTTTTTTTGAAAATGAGAATAGACGGTCATTATTTACTTTGCCCGATACATATGCTGAAGCCATCGTTTGTTACTGTGTTGTGTGTCTGTTGTGTATTGGTACCGTAAAGTGGGGTGACTTTGAACGCCGAGGTGACTTTGAACAGTAATTTAGCACCCTTCTAAATTAAATGCTGTACCCTATTTCGAAAAAACAGAACTAATTTATTGACAACTTAAACAGTTTTTTCGCAATTGGGTACAGAATTTAATTTAGAAAGGAGCTAAATTACTGTTCAAAGTCACCTCAGCGTTCAAAGTCACCCCACTTTACGGTATGTGTTGAGTGCAAGGTTATTGGCAATGACATTCATGTTCGTCGAAATGGTAATAAATATTATACTACTATCAATGTTAAAAATATGATATTTTACAAATTAAAACTAAAATTATAAGACATAATTAAATTCTATTAGACATTTTGTTCAGTAGACCGATACGTACTGCCTAAATAATTTTGGAAATTTTTATAGTTTACACCGTGTATGAGTTGTGTAAATTTTCTTATTAGATTACGTACCAGTTAAACAGTGCCCATATTCATATTTTTTCAAAAAATTATAATGTATTTAACAATGTAATTTTAACCAGAGTGATCTATATAAATTTAATAGCAACTCCAGTTTCGATTAGCTGTGTGATTTGCATCTTAAAGCAGGTGTTCCACTTTATTAATTGATGGAAATAGAAATGGATAAATGAATCTAAAAATTGAGGTCAGTTTCAAAATTATACAGTTTAGTAAACAGAGGTTTCAATTTCCTCAAAAAGTTAATACCTGAATTTGTTGAATTTTGAAGATTAGTCGCCTCATTGTATAAAAAAAAGTTTGTATCTTTCAGTACAGAATTTTTTTTACTAAGGAACTGGATAAACGTAATTGTTAATGTGTTCGTAGTATTGTTTTGACTTATGTATATGATTGTTTTTAATTTGTCTTATTTATCTTTTTTATTTTATTTTTTTTTATGTTTTATTTAACAACGCTCTCAACTGCCGAGGTTATATCAGTGTCGCTGATGTGTCGGAATTTTGTCCTGCAGGAGTTCTCTTACATGCCACTAAATCTAGTGACATGAGCCTGTCGCATTTGCCATCGACCTGGGCCGGAATTGAACCCGCAACCTCAAGCACAGAAGGCCAGCGCTATACCGCCTGTGCCACCCAGGGCGACTCTTATTTATTTTAATTTTTAAAAATTGTATTTGAATTTAAAAGAAATTTAACGACGGAATGAATTTCTGATTCCCCATTTTCACAATGTGTTTGCAAACTGTGTGGTTTTATAGTTTGGTGCAAATAAATTAAGGATGCAGTTATCATCTTACTAGTGCATATTCCAGTCTGTTGGATGGTACTTGTTTTGGCTGTGTTAATAATTAGTAACGTGAGGGTGATGTATTTATTATTTCAGTCCTTTTATTCTACCTTTTATTTATTTTGTATTGCATCTTTTGTGAAAGGTTGTGTACATTATATTTACAAGTCCTCCAGATGATTTATTGTACAAACTTGATTGTTCTTGACATGAACTGTATTGTGCTGTCTTATTATAAATATAATATAGATATTATTATATAAGAACGTGTTCGTTTTCAATTATTTAAGCTTGCGAACCTGTATCCTTTTTGTTTTTGACAAAATTTACATGAACTTACATAAGAATTCAACATAGTTCTTGTGTCTTTATAAATATGAACTCCGTTTTAATTATAATGTAACTTGTGTGCAAAATGGAACTTTTTTTCGTAAGATTGGAAAGTTTCTGAACACTCCCTTAAAGTTCATGCTGAAAATACACTTCTCTTCTTCTTCTTCCATCCCATTATGCCATTAGGCATTGGGTTCACCTCAGTCCATTCAGACTCTCCAGCGACTTACCTCCATTCTGATTGTCTTCTGTTAAGTCTGTCTGGTCCGAGGCTATAATTTGTTCTTTGAATTATTATACCTCCATATGGGTGGTTAGTCCAATGTGGAGTGGTTTATTGGGTTACCTTCTCTCGATTCTCCTGGTGTTCAGGGTTATGTATAGGCATTTTCTCCTATCCCAATTAGGTATGGTTTCCCCCCCCCCCCAGTATTCGAGTGACTAATTGCAGTGTTATTCCACTGGATGATGGTGTCGTCCTAGCATCCAGCAATCTGTCAGAAAACGCCACTGTTGCCGAAATCGCACTCGACTATGCTAGCGGTTATTCTTCGCTCTAAATGGGGACGTTACTGGGCAAGTGAAGGTAGAAAATAAGTAACATCCACCATATTCTTCTGATTAGAGACCATATGATTTCGACTTCTTCCCGGCGGCGAAAATAGTAGGCCTATTTATCAGTTCATGGTCATTGTCGTTGACGTAACCTCTTCTCCTTTGCCTGCTCACTGCTGCCCAGAAAGGTAAAATCGGCCCGCGTCCAGAATCGTCTTATCTGACAGTGACTGGGGTAGAGGCTCAAATCCCTGCTTAATGCCTTGATCTGTAGGATTTTTTTGAAAGTTTTTCGTTCTTGCAGATTAGAATGAGTGAATTAATGTTTTTTATTTTTCAGTACGAAGTATTGATTAATTATACAGAAGATCATTAACAGACAATAAGCCACCATGGATTCGATTCTCGCTTGGGCTGTTTACCCAGCTGGGTTTTATTTCGAAGTTTTCTCAAACTGTAAGGGGAATATCATGTAAACCCATGGTGAATCCTTGGTGTTATCTCTCCAAATACCATCTTGATCTTACCAATTCAATCGACGCTAAATAATCTCGTAATGATACAAAGTCGTTAAATAACCAACCAAAACAGATACCTACTATTAATCACATGTTTTGTGCAAGTAATACATATGAATACTACACTACCTCATTTTTCCTCCCTAAGCTTTTCAAGCTATTCTTCAACTACAATAAAATTCTGTTGCACTCTTTTGGCTCTTGCGTGTCGCATGTTTTCATTGCAGCCAGGCATTCAATTCTACCAGCACTCTTCATTTGCTCCCAACTCTTGCTTTAAAGCCGAAAAAATGTGCATCAGAAGTTCTGTTAGGGTGGAATTAGGACGCATCTGCGGTACAGTGTACACAGCAAATTTTAGTATGAGGGTCATTCCATAGAAAATTTTAAGAATATGCCAGTGATGTCATGAATTTTTTTGTGTGCTTTTAATATAATAATGTTATTATAAAAATAAATTAAACTGCCAACTATGACCCATATCATTAATATTTTAGTCTTACGGATGACTGACAAATGGGTGGCAGTACATGTTATCCATAATTTGAAATATTCTAGACACCCTACATGAAGTGTTATCGAAACTAAAGAGACGCCATTGTAAGCCTGAACAACCATATTTGAATATCTTAAAGACTAATTCGAATAATATTAAGGGATGCTCATAAAAATGCTTCATTGAAAAAAGGAAATAGTTTTATATTTGAATGGAACATTTTAAATTCATGCGAATTTCATTCGTATTGAAGAAAATCTTATTCTTAATCCATCTCCCATGTTTTAAGACATAATCTCAAAAAACCTACGAGTAATTAAATTAATAAAATTAGTAGCCTAATTTTTGTTCTACGGTTGAAAATCGCTTGCTATGTGTGGCGGTCGCGAGACGTCATAACTCGATGAATAATCTCAAACCCGTGTGTCCTCTCCCTGACCTTGATCGCGCAGCTGAAGCATTTGTTTAAAGCTGTGAATTTTTAACAGTGCAGTGGTGCTTGATTAGATTTAAAATGCCCAAATCTGAAAGTCTTTTCGGTATTTGTGGTGTTGTAACCCTTTCGGACTCCAAGGACATAGAGAAAGACAGGTAATAGAAAAGTTATCGAATGGATGCGACAAAAATTACCGAATTTAGTGATAGGTGATGCAATATGCAGTTCGTGTTGTATCAAATTATAAAAAATAGCATCCGCGGGCTGTAGTGAACAAAGTGATGTGAGGAAATCGAGCGAAGAAGAAAGTGTGCCACGAACTGTTATTGAGTCGAAATCTAGTGAAGAAGAGTATGTTCCACCAGAAATTAAAGGGAAGGCCGCAATAAGCAATTTAAATCAATTATTAACGCCCCTTGGACAATCTCCTGTTTCTAAATGTAAGTTGTCGCGCGTCAAATCATACGCGGCAAGGAAAGTCAGTGCCTTAAACGAAACAGTAATGTGGGGAATAAAATTAACGATGGCGAAGAAATGATCGCACAATTTAAGGAGAAATTTTCTAAATGTGCACTCAACGAACGAAAAATATATGGTTTTAACCTGTTTACCCAAAAACTGGAGCGTAAACAAAATAATGTCAGAATTTGGAGTTTCACTTTATGTAGGCCTAACTATCACCTCTAAACTGACACAAAACCATAAAGGAATAATGTCTGTACCTAACAGAAAATATCAACGCCATATCCCTGAAGAAACTGTCATACTTGTCCACAACTTCTACTTAGAGGACGATTTTAGCATGAATTAAAGATACAAAGTCTGAAAGAGGGCGACAGAAGAGTGAATAAACAAAAACGGCTCCTTTTGGCTAACCTAAAAGAGCTCTACAAAGAATTTAAGAACAGGCATCCAGATCAAAGATAGGGTTTTCTAGCTTTGCGTCCCTTAGATCGAAACAGTGTGTTCTACCGGGTGCCCCAGGCACGCATAATGTTTGTGTATGTACTACGTGTTAAAACACGAAGTTGATGTTAATGAGTATGCAATCTATTAATTAAGGTGTAAATCCCGAAATGAATAAAATTGATTTTTTATACAAAAAATGGTTTGTGAAAATTCTTCTGAAAACTGCTTCCTTAATAAATGTGAAAAATGTCCTGGAACTCAAAATATTTCCCAATTAATAAATGATTTCATGAAGGAAAATCTAATAGAGGAAATTATATACAAAAAATGGACAACAACTGACAGAGGAGACATAAAACAATTAAAGCAACTGCAGAAAACTTCTTATACAATTTCATAATTTGTCTAAAAAAATCAAAGCCCACAATTTCATTGCAAAAGCTCAATCCTCATATCTAAAACATCTCAAAAATACAATCCAACATGGAGTACTTATCGTTATTGGCGATTATTCTGAGAATTACAGTTTCGTAACACAGGATGCGATTCAAGAATACCACTGAAGTATAAGCTAAGCCACAATACACCCATTTGTTGTTTATTTCAGAAACATTAAGGATGACTCAGTGGAACATCTGTGCTTCGCAGTTACATCCGATTATTTAGTGCGTATGATACTGCAGGGGTTCATTTATTTAAAAAAAGAACTTATGCTAAAACTAAAACAAAAATTTCAGGATGTGGAAAAAATTTATTATTTCAGCGATGGTGCAGCAGGGCAATATAAGAACAGAAAGAATTTTGTCAATATATCTTATCACATAACGGACTTTCAGGTCGCAGCTGAGTGATATTTTTTTGCAACAAATCACGTCAAGAGCCCCTGTGACGGTGTCAGTGGAACAGTAAAGAGTCCACACCTGTGGAGTAACGGCTAGCGCGTCTGGCCGCGAAACCAGGTGGCCCGGGTTCGATTCCCGGTCGGGACAAGTTACCTGGTTGAGGTTTTATCAACCCATGTGAGCAAATGCTGGGTAACTTTCGGTGCTGGACCCCGGACTCATTTCACCGGCATTATCACCTTCATCCCATTCAGACGCTAAATAACCTAAGATGCTGATAAAGCGTCGTAAAATAAGCTACTAAAATAAAAATAAAATAACAGTAAAGAGGCTTGCTGCACACGCCAGTCTGCGGGAAACTCAAATTACGAACCCGAAAGAACTGTATGAATGTGCGAAAACTAATATTCCTGGTGTTGATATTTCGTTTACGGGGAAAGAACAACATGAAAATGAGGCTGACGTATTAAATAACGATCGGTTTCTCAGGTTGAAGACAGTGCCGGGAACACGTAGCATTCACTGTGTAGTTTCAGTTTGCGAGAACAAAATAACTATTAAAACATTTTCTTCGTCATGTGAAGTACCCAAAGAAGCTACTTAAGTGCACGGAGAAGTTGCGGGATAGCCTACCTGCCGAGCTCCTTTGTTAAATGTTATGATTTATTTAACGACGCTCGCAACTGCAGAGGTTATATCAGCGTCGCCGGATGTGCCGGAATTTTGTCCCGCAGGAGCTCCTTTGTTCGGGTGAGTTATTTTTATTAAAAACTAGCATGGTATTTAAGTCTACAATCTAAAATTTTCACAGTGGAATCAATATACCCTAAAGAATTAAACACATGTTTCTTTCGTCTGTAAAATGAATTTTATTTTGTGTTCCATATTTTTTAAAATTATTTTACGGCTGGTAACTATTAAAAAAATTATGTATATTTCTTTTCATTTTGAGGGCATTTATAAACTAGACTCTCCTTTTCCGAATTGCATTGAAATCACTTTTTCATCTTTTTTACATTGTAAGGAAACTTCAATGAATGAAGCCATGTGTCCACACCTGTGGAGTAATGGCTAGCGCGTCTGGCCGCGAAACCAGGTGGTCCGGGTTCGATTCCCGGTTGGGGCAAGTTACCTGGTTGAGGTTTTTTCCGGGGTTTTCCCTCAACATATTGTGAGCAAATGCTGGGTAACTATCGGTGCTGGACCCCGGACTCATTTCACCGGCATTATCACTATCTCATTCAGACGCTAAATAACCTAAGATGTTGATAAAGCGTCGTAAAATAACCTACTAAAATAAATAAAAGAAATTAAGCCATGTTCCTTGCTAAACCAATATTGTAAATGCTGATTGCTGCCAAACTATGAAGAATATAAATATAATATTGCGTGAAATTCATATTTAGAACATACAGAATAACCTACAACAATATTTTTTTTTTTACTTTTGAGACATCATAGTTCAGAAACATACTTTTTTGCATGGAATGACCCATGAGTGTGTTACATTGAACTATTAAAGGCTCCTTACTGCGCAGTTTGGATAATATTTTGAGTAAGTTTATTGTACCGGTTTGTGTAGTTTTGTATTTTCATGTTCGTACCTCAACAGAGGTGATCGATCATCCAACCATAACGGAGGCATCGTGTGGTCAGTACGTTGATCCCTCCAGTCATTATAGCTGGTTTTCGTAACCGAATTTTGTCACCTATCGTAGCTTTCCAAATTCATCACGATGCTGGCTGGACACCAGTCCCATACATTGGCTGAAATATCATGAGACAATTTCTTTCCCGTGAGGACCCGAACCAACGCACATTCCATAACGCATGATGCTACGGTGCTGGACATATTGCGTGGCTTACTGTTTCCCTACTGCCTATGAAATAAATAATTTTCCATTCCGTAAACTGGGGTAAACTTGACCATACTTACTTACTTACTAGATTTTAAGGAACCCGGAGGTTCATTGCCGCTCTCACATAAGCCCGCCATTGGTCCCTATCCTGAGCAAGATTAATCCAGTCTCTACCATCACATCCCACCTCCCTCAAATCCATTCTAATATTATCTTCCCATCTCGTCTCGGCCTCCCCAAAGTTCTTTTTCCCTCCGGCCTCCCAACTAACACTCTATATGCATTTCTGGATTCGCCCATACGTGCTACATGATCTGCCCATCTCAAACATCTGGATTTAATGTTCCTAATTATGTCAGGTGAAGAATACAATGAAACTTGACCATAAAAATTTAAACTATGATATCAGAAGCACTGAACATATTTTTAAAGTATATTATTTTTTCTCCATTTTTTAAACATTTCAATTTTTTTAAGTCACAAATGATATGGTTTAATTTGTTTTTATTTTATGGTGAAGTTTACCCCATGTTACAGTACATTTCCAGTATCCACACATAGACCTAGTTTTAACTTCTTATCCTACTTATACGATACTTCATTTACTTACATGCATTTGGGACTCCTGTCACACAGGAGGCCCGGGTTCGAGTCCCGGTTAGGTCTGGATTTTCACTGACAAATCCATAGTGACACTTGTGGCGGATAAGGTCGCAGTTGGGGTTTTTCTCGGGGTTCTCCCATTTTTCCTCATATTAGGCATCTACATCATTCCGTTACCATTTCTCCATTTCTTCATCATTCCACAGCATTCCCCGATCGCTGACTGGCGACGCACGGAGGGGACTGGCCTGGGGACGAAACCTGGGTACGCAGCGACCCTTTGTGTAATCAGCCGGTGTAGGTTTGGGAATAAGCGTAGTTTGAGGGTTAGCGCAGTAGATCGTAACAGGTCGCAGTGCTGGGTCATAGTGAGTGTCTCCCTCCCGTAAATTCCATTCCATTCCATACATGCACTTGCAAACAAATGGACACACAGTTTTATTCACAAAGAAATTTTAATTTAGATTAATAAAAATATTGCATTTTATCTGTAATAGGTAACAACCATTAATTGAGCAAAACCATTAACTAGCTTGTCTTTTATTTCTTAAACATTTATAAAAGTGGAATATTTAATATTAAAAGTACAGTTCACACATTTTTGTAGGCCTAAGTACCTAATACTTTAGTTATTTTCTTAATCTTAAAATCGAGGAGGGGAGAATTTCTTCCCTGCTTCCTTACATGACGCCTCTGGGATATTCGTTCGTTTGTTTTCAGTACTGACAAGGGAACGTTCAATATTGGAAGATTGCGTGGGACCTTCAAATTTTGCACACTGATACGTCTTATTAGTGTAAGATGATGTGCCAAAAAGTTGCGAAAATAATATGCAAGGTATTAAACGAAGTTCCGAATATCGCTGTGAATCTGGTAGTTGCGGAGCCTTTTCAGTGTAGCGTGTGGCAGAGACGAGGGGTAACAAGGCTGCAACTCAACGTCTGTAAACGCAGAGTTAAATAGGGTCTATCATTACGAACAAAATACGAACTGATTTCATGGAATTAAACAAAGTTATAGTACATTAAATTGGTAAGATATGTTTAATGGTCTCACAAATTAAACCTATAACAATATATTTTACAATAAGTACACAAATATGGGTACAATATAAAACCAACCGACACAGGTTCGTCTTTCTTAGAACCTGTCTTTATTTCTCTTATTCTGTCTTTCCACCCCTTCTGGTTGTTTATACATACTACAGTCTCACTGAACATTAACAGAACAAAACTGTGAATTGCCCATGCAGTGATGAAAGCACAAATTCTTATTGCACCACGCACAGCAAATAAAACTGTTGTTGTTGCATTCTACTGTAGGCCTACATAGTATATTTTTAATCCTTAATATGTTTAATGGACTCACTTTTTATGTTCAGAACCATTGATTTAAACTATTGCTTATACTGTACCAGGGCTGGCAAGGAATACTACCCGCTTTGACATATAGAACTGGAGTGTGCTCATATGGGAATAGCTGAGTAGCTGAGGTGGTGACGTGCACTAGGGCTGTACAGTTGTGCAGTACATTAGCGGCGCGGCGGTGGAAGGCCATGCTTCTTATCAGTAATACCACACGAAGCTCAATACGTAGGAAATATGCATCCATAGATAGTTGCTAACCACTAGGATCGCTACTATCGCCTCATCACAGACAATGCGAAATAGTACTGGCACAGTCTACTGTTCCTAGTACTCTCAACAGCTTAAGCTTCGTGACTGTATATACTAGACTGTGGTAATACCATTCTATGTGTGATTGCAAATAAATTGTAATTAATAATTAAGCAGTAGGCTAACTAGAGAAAAACTAAATTAATCGTAACTAACCATGTTTATTCTACTCGTATTAAATTATATTATGCTTGAATAGTAGTGATGGTGGTGGTAAACAAATGATAGCTTTTATGCTAAATTTCTTATCAAAGAAAATAACATTATCACAGTTTGTACATCTAAAACAATGTACCTAGCAAACAAGCACATTATAGTGAAAATAATTAACGTAACAGAAACGAATACATAAAGTTCATACACGCCAACATTGAAAATCAGAATACAAAATAATAAATATGTTTTATTGCAAAAAAAAAAAAAAAAAAAAAAAAACAGATTTACAAAGGTCTTAGATTTGTTTTTTTTTCCTCTCTCTTTTAATAATATTTTCAACGGATGGTGTAATGGACTTCGATACAGAAAGCCTCTCTATGAAGTGCAATCGACACACTTGCTCTTAATTTTTCTTCATTCTTTTCGTTTTCGATATTATGCTTCAGGATCGAACTTTAGATTGTTAAACACATTAAATACAATAATTTGAAATAATACCACGTAGCCTTACGTCCTCACTTAGTACAGTGAGTAAATTCATTTTTTCATCACTAACGATGTAGGCCTATTTATATTTTTCAACATGGAACACATCATAATGTCGCTTTGAATTTATATTTTCTGCACCTAACATGTTTTTACAACTGTCCATCTTCCTATTTCGATTCTTAAAAAAAATTAACAATTTCCAGTCATTGTTAAACTCAGTTCCAGGTTTCTGCTTTGCCACATCCATGAAGATACACGTGGTACATAGTTCATCCTTGATTTGTACGAAACGAACTTCTTAGTTTCCCCTTCACCGCTATCTTACAGAGGGGTAGCAATCCTGCCCGCGAGAGAACAAACATGATTTCACATGCCCGTACGGGTAAAACGCTCATACGGGAAGCCAATTGCCAGCCCTGGTCTATACGAACATACGCTAGGATGGTACGAAGTTCAGGAGAAATTATGTTAGATGATAAACTAGTAGTAATCAATTTGCTATGATTCAACAATTACTATGTGTTATATTTTTCATATTAATTATGTCACTTGTGCTCAACGTAAAATAAATTTAATAATTATATAAATTGAATAAACACTTTTTAATAAAATCTAATGTAATTTTCAATACATTTAGCTATGTGAAGTTACCAACCAGGCTGCGTCTTGCATGTACCCTTAGTGTAGTCAGCCGATGTGGGTTTGGGAATGCGTCTAAGTTAAGGGTTAGCGCAATAGATCGTAACAGGTTGCAGTGCACTCAGCATATCCATCGAACAGTGCTGAAAAAGTTAATTTGGATAAACTTTTAATTCAATTTATGTCCAAAGATATGCAACCACTTAGCGTGGTCGAATATGCCGGATTTAAAGGTCTCGTCAAGGGTTTAAACCCAAGATATTCACTGCCGTGTCGTAATACTGTTTCTCCTGTAAGTAAATAAAGTACGTGGTCTGCGTGATAAGAACATTGTGATAATGTGCAGAACTTACCAACATAAACATTATTCATTATAATTTAACTAACCAGAATTATTGGTTGCTTTTTAAAATTTGAATCTACTTTTTTCATGAATATTGCAGGTTCTTTTAGGTGACTTATAAGACAGCATTCAGAATAAACTGCGAACGGAATTAAAGAACGCAAAAACTGTTTTTTTCACAACAGACTGTTGGTCCTCCAAAAGGCAAGATGGATACATAACAGTAACAGGTCACTACGTGACAGATGACCAATTATTAACTTCAGCTTGTTTGGACTTATCTGTCATCAAGGGAAGTCATACAACTGACTAAATTGTTGGTTGCATTCAAGAGGTCATTAATTCATGAGGACTAAACAACAGAGTTTCGGCCGTTGTCTCAATGCCCCAAATATGATTGCTGCAGTCAAAAAATTAAATCTTTGCTATCTAGGCTGTAGCACGCAAACCTTGAATCTTGCCGTCAAAGAAGGAATTGATAAGATCCTAGATTTGGGTGAAATTCTCTCTCACTGTTCGACAATCGTCACTTTTTTTTAGAAGAGACAATTCAAATACTGACACCATTTAACACAATGACCACAATCCTGTCCGGTGAAGGATCTGAATAAATTATTTTCGGACAGTAAACTTTAACTCATTGATACATTTTTTTTTTGTTCCATTCTGAAGCGCCCTTAATATATTTTACGTTAAGCTGAACCGATTAGAATAATAATTGACAGAAACTGTTTGTGAATAAACGAGTGTTTCTAGGAAAACTAAAAATGTTTACATTAGCTACTGGAAAGCTTTACTTCTGCATCAGTTTTTGCAATTAGTTTTAATGTTATTAATGTGATCAATAGGCTAACATAAAATAATACGCCCTTCCACATATATACTATGAATTTAAAAACTAGAAAAAAAAATCTGTCAGCTAACGAAGCACTTTAAGAAAAACAAGAAAAAATAAGAGCCGAAGAAAGAGAGAGAGAGAGGCAAACCAAAAGAGAGAACAAACAACAAAAACTTGTAGCTATGATTTGTTCACAAGTATTACGAGGAAACGGTTGTAGCTTATAACATAAAACGACATTATACTTCATGTCACTCATGAAACATTAAAAGGTTAAGTGTTATTATTATTATTATTATTATTATTATTATTATTATTATTATCATCATCATCATCATCATCTCTGTACGTCGATCGTTTTTCAGCAGATGTACGAATAATGCGATTAGATCTTCAATTTAAACTCACAGATTTACAATGTGATGTTAAATGAAAGCTAGATATAAGAATTTGACAAATGTTGAACTTCTCAAATCTTTGCCAAAATATGAATATCCGAAGCTTCGTTCTTTCGCTTGCTCTGTTGAAGCCATGTTCGCTACAACTTACGTTTGTGAAAAAATATTTTCAACAATGAAAATAGTAAAAACCAAATTTAGATTACGACTGACAGGTAGATATCTTCGTGATCAACTACGACTGGCAGTAAGTGACATAGCCTAATTCCTGATTTTGAAACTCTGCCTCAAAGACATTCTGAAGACAGTTAATTTTAGATTGTGATAATGTGTCCTATGTTTTCTTATTCATTTCTTTCTTCGTTACACGTACTAAACATTAGTCTGTAACCTTATACTGCATAAAATTATATTTAAGTGCTTGACGTAAGGAAAATGAAAATCCGTTAATAAGTCAGACAGTTGCTTCACTTTCCCTTCGGATGTTTGCCTCCCTCCATAGGTGCTATGCACGTTGCAGGTTACACAGTGGCTCGGCGCACGATCACATTTTCGCCACAGTTGGATTAAAAGAATGCTCAGCGGAAAGTGTATGTCTGCGCCACAGCATATAGGCCTATACAACCTGCGCGGCATCAATCGGAGGCAATCCGGAGGTCTCCAATTGAAAGCGCGCAAACAACTGTTCCGGAGAAAACCTAATCATAAGCAGCACTACTTTGCTTTCATCCGAAGCTTTTAGAATCTTCTTCAGTCAAGTGTAATATCCATTACATCACTGAGACATCGAAGAAAGTATTGCAATACTACAAGAAAACTAGTCTCGAGATTTCCAGGTAAATACGTATTTTCAACATCCCTGTTATGGAAAAAGGCACTTTACCTGTTCATCTGTCTCTGTTAGAAAATGTTCAATTTTTCCTTCTAAATTATAGGGTGTATTTTGTTAATCCTCAATATTTATGAGTGGATTCATCCGAGAAGTATACACGATATGTAATATATTTTAATTTAATAATAAGGTAGATTATTTCAAGCTCAGATGCCAGTATTGCAAAAATAATGAATTATACAAAATTGATTCAAAAGATTTTTTCGATTTATTATTAGACATGAGAATTAGCACCAAATTGAGCGGTATAAGTCGTATATCTCCAAAATGGTTTAAAATAATGCTTAACATCAAATGAAGACTTGAAATAAAAAAGGCTCTAAGTGCCATAATACGGAATTTTGAAATTGTGTGCAAAATGGGATCTATATGCCAAACCCAATAATGTATAAAAGGCTCGAACTGCCACGAATGAAAATGTAGTACCAAATGCAATTGAAAGATAGCATGCGGTTTAACTACCAATGCTGTTAACATATGAAAGGCTCTATGTACCGCGCGCTTCCTCCTCATAGTTAGATTAACTGACGGAGGCGGCAGATATTTGTAAGAGTTTGAGTGGAAAGAAACGACGAAATAAAGGAGAAGGTACTGCGCTGCAATGAAAAAAAAGCTGAAAAATGGAGGAAATGAGTACATAGGCCTAAGTTCAAATACCGGTAATAAAAATGTTCCTGTAAAAGCTCGTCCAGCACAGGAGGTAAGTCTCATTACTAATCGCTAACCTATACCATACCTGGACAGACTGATTATTCTTGTTCTGTTTGCATGAAAGCAACAATAAGGTCTAACTAAATTATGTTGGTCGTAACAACAGAAAAAAACTGGTAGACCTAGTGAGGTATAGTGCACAGGGTTCTCCAGCTTGCTTTCTGAGTCGGTGTGCATGCAAGTATAAATGCGAGAACCTCAGCTATGAACAGAAGGTCGGGCTGTTTGAAGATTTTTATGACCTGGAAGATATTGAAAAGCGAGGGAGTTACTTGATGGGGCTGATGCAAGTATCACATGTTAAAAGAAGACGTCATGGAACCTACGATGACCCTTCACAGAGCAGGAGACAAACAACTATTCATTATACTGTTCCAGATGGGCAAGGTGACTTAGTGAAAGTTTGCAGAGGAAAATTTTCTGAAATATTTGCGTTAACTCGGAAGAAAATCCAGGTATTAACCGAGAAGAAAAAGAATTTGACTGAAATGATACAGTACCTGATAAATGATGACCACAAACAGTTTTACAGAAGCATTACTGAATAAACTTTTATTTTATGAACAAAAAACTATTTTTGTTTCTATTCGTTTGCCCTCTTCACTAGCTTTTTGCTAATCCTGAAGTATGGAACTTAGAGCCTTTCATTAAATTTCCACTTTCAGTACGTTTTTCATACTATTACAATATTACTTTTATAAGTTCCTTTGGATACTAGCTCCATACTATGCTTATCTTTCAATTAAAACACATTAATACTGAAATTATGAACCATTAATTACCTAGTACACTTAAAACTCATTTTCCTCAAATTCATGATTATGGCACTTGGAGCCTTTTTTATTTCAAGTCTTCATTTTATGATGATGATTGCCTTGTAACAACAGAAGAACGAACCAAAGAGCACAGAATAATATTGCTGTAGCTGTACTCTTTGAACAAAATACAGCGCGGTAATCGATCAGACCCAGTTTCATTATCGATACTTAGCGCGGCATACTAGCGCACACTATCGGATGAAATAGAGAATTTCAGTTATTCTATTACCTTTCGTAATAAAGTAATGACGAAACTATGACGCATCTGTGTAACAGTTGTATTGTTACACATTACATATGTAGTGATTATTAATCAGGAATTAATAAACAGGATCAATTTTATTCGGGAACTAATTATCTCAGGTACGAATTGTCGGTACCCCAGCATGGCAACCATTAGATCATTGAGTAAGAGTATGATCAAGAAGGTCAAAAAAAGAATGTTTTTATTTTGTCTAAAGTTGTAGCAGATGACAAATTAAGAATTGAAGGGTTGATAGCAAAAACCGGACAAGTTCAAAATATTATTTTTTCAGAAAACGAAAGACTGTCCCTAACGTTTCTCGTAAAATAAAATAATCTGACATATTTTATATAAGTATCTCATATATTTACCATCTTTGGTAAAACGTTTCACTTTTCTCTTTTAGGCTATACGGTTTCTTGAAAAAAAAAAAAACACATTTGGACATCCACTTTTTGCAGAAAATTTTAGATACACTCACATTAATTGACAACAAGTATGTGAAATCAAGTTTAATTCATATTGTCAACATACAAATAAATTAAAAGTGTTTTATTAAAGTATAAACAACGTTAGAATGATTTCCTGAACAAGAAAAACAATATTGTTATGTTTATATTTTTCTCATTCTAATCTGGGTCCTTCAGTCTTTGAATTCTTGGCACGTCAGGTATATCAAGTATCGAAAAATTATTATTTTAATAACAACACAAATTATGCTCAGTCACAAAAATAAATTATTATTATTACTATTATTACTATTATTATTATTATTATTATTATTATTATTATTATTATATCTGTCTCACTCATCACACCCACTGCTATTGTCATCTTCTGCCACCTCAACATTCTCCTCGCTCTGATGATTTGCTTTTTTTGGATCTGGTTCATTTTGATGATCATTCATTTGTAAAACGAAATATTTAACCAATAACACCGGCAATAACAGCTAATATGGCGGTGAAACAAAAAAAAAAGACAACACTAATGCCATCTTCATGATATTTTCTAACAAGAACCGGATAAGTTTGTGACTTATCCGTTTTTTTGCTAGAAAGACGTTGGACTAATCAACTTTTTGCAGAAACGCTACATTTTCAAACATCCATTTCAATGGCACAAATCTGGTTTTTGTAGAAACTTGCTATGTCAATAGATGCCGCTTGAAATGAAGTGAAGAGAACTGGACTAGCTATGCTCAAAATTGGAATTTTTGGACTTGTCCGGTTTCTGCTATGCTCCAACAATGTTATAAAAAGCTAATACAATACAGATTTTAAGGTATTTTTTAAATGTTTTTATTTCTTACAGGTCTTATTAGTAGCTAATTATTTCGTCTTTAAGCTTTTATTTTCAGTTTCTACTCCTAAGAATTCTTAAGTGACTTGATTACTAATTTCGTGATTCTAAAAGTTAGGTCTATCCTTGTTAACCCATTTCTGGGCATTTTCGACTTAACGCCAGACGGGTACGTGCAATTACTCGGCTGTATTGATTAATGCCAAACATTGATGCCCAATCCGAGATTTAATCCACGGCCGTGCTTTCACGTAATGTTAAATTCAATAAAGGATTAACTTACAGACCTATAAAAATGAATTAAGTTCAAAACGTTAACTATACCACACTTGAACACTACAGTCTTAGCGTCGTAGTATAGGCCTGTAAGACAACGAAAACATCATCTCACAGCTGTTAGACGTACCGGTAGGCCTATGTATTGTGTATAATAATCTAGCAATGCTGTTTTCGTGAACATGTAACCTTGCAAACGTATTTCTACTGTCCTTTGCGACCGGCTTTCTTTCCCACTGATTACACTGCTAAATTCCCCTCTTCTTTTAGCTAAAAATGTTAATAACGTAGACAGATTTCATTTATTTTAGAAGAGAAAGACTGTCAAAGAGTAGAATTCGGTCGGTTGATATAATTGGACTGCCGGCCTTCATTTGAGTCTGGCCTTGCTCAAAGTCACAAATCACGCTTTCTTATCTTACACTTAGGCCTAATAAAAGCATTGCGTTCTTCCTACAAACTATAGCCTATAGTATAGCGTCGTGTAACTGACAACAGACCCGACCTCCAGTCAAGGAAAGAATAATTACTGCATCACCACGCATTCATGACAATTCGAACCAATTTCAAGCTTAAGGAGCGCATGTATGTTGGACAAACAGTAGTAAAGTTAGCTGTACAAAAATTGGAGATTTTCAGCAATTTGTACAACTTGTACATAACAACAAATATTATGAAACTAATGCTTCAGACTAGGGAACGTACAAAAAATCTTTAAAATTCTACTCGTCACTTTAGAATTGGCAGTCAGTGTTCGTATGTGAACGCATGAAAATATACACTTAGGCTACTACATAATGTGTTAACTATGTATTTATAAACATGTACAGTATGTATATATCTGCATTCTATATATATATATATATCAGCTTACATGTACATATGTTTGTGAAAATATATACACCATACATATATATTTATACACACACACACACACACACACACACACACACACACACACACACACATATATATATATATATATATATATATATATATATATATAACTTCATTTAACTACAACATCACATATTGTAGGCTGTATCAGGTCTAGGTACATATTTTTTCATTCCTGTCTACATTGCTCTACAAAAATTACAAAATGAACATCAGCATACTAGTGTGCATCTTATTATCAAGACGTGACTGATATTCAAAAGCATAAATAGTAATATAAAACATCCAGGATCGTAATTGTATGATTTCCTCATCATGCACTGTCATTAGAAACGCATTTTTATTGGTTTATTGTACGACGCTTTATCAACTACTATGGTTATCTAGCATCCGAATGACATGAAGGTGATAATGCCAGCAAAATTAATCTAGGTTCCTGCGCCGAAAGTTACCCAGGATTTGCTCTTATTGGGTCGAGGAAAACTCCGGACAAACCTCAAGCTGGTAACCTGTCCCAACCAGGATTTGAACCCGGGTCCGCATGCTAACCGTTACTCCATAGCAGGATTGAATTACTCATAGCTGTTTAAGATATTAACGTATTTCATATAAATATCTGAAATATTTTTTGTATAAAATAAACTCTATTAGGCCTATACTTCCATCACATTTTATTATTTATTTATTTATCTAGCTAGCTAGTGAGTACAAATTACATTTATAAAACAAAAATGTTTCTAGCCACTACCATAAGAGCTAGGCTCGTGTACGGTGTGGTCTTAGTCAATAATATAACATAAAATTTACAAGGACAGTTTACTAAATACAGTAAGTAACTGAATTCAAACCAATAAATACAACACAAGAGCAAGAATAAAGAAAAAAGAGAAAAAGAGAGAAAAATACACATTTAATATAAATTAACAATCCGACAGAAGCCAGTGATATTCAATAAAAATATGAATATAGTCGACAGAAATAAAATGTAAAAAAATACATTTATTAATATCATATTTATAACATTAGAACGAGTGAGTAAATAAATGAGTAGGTGAGTAAGTGATTTATGTATGTATGCATATATGTATGTATGTATGTATGTATGTATGTATGTATGTATGTATGTATGTATGTATGTATGTATGTATGTATGTATGTATGTATGTATGTATGTATGTATGTATGTATGTACGTACGTATACGTTCTTCTGTATGTATTGTATGCAAGTATGTTTGTCCTGTGACTTTATCATGTGCCGTGGCTATACCACCAATTGGTATGGAAGGGGAATATAAGTTTTAGTCTGAGATGAACTTCCGTGTCGGTAGATTCGTGTAATATTAAGCATCATGAAATAAACTCTCTTTCTGATAGCTCATTCTCTCCCCTATCGCCAAGCTCACTTGCCAAGTCTTGCCTCCTCAGCTGTACATAGCATGTCAGTACGATTTTGTTTGGAATAGAACTTTTGAGTTTGACACATCTTGCATTTGAACTTAATATCTGCAAAGTTTCAAAATTACTTGCAATTGAATGTATGAACGTGTAAATACGAACATATATTTACATGTATTTGGTATATGGATATGTACTTTTTTGGGTTGTTTATTTATACACGCTTTGTGTGTTTTTTTTTTAAGAATCTTTGAGTATATGTACTAGTATGCCTTTTTTAATTACTATTATTGAGTTCCTGTTTCTATTGTGTATTTAGATGGCTTGTATTCATGTAACTGATTTTTTTAGATTTTGATTAATGTTTATGATATTGATGATTAATGCGGTGAAAGTGAAATAGTCTTGCAGATTCCCAGAGGGAATAGGTCATGGTGTATGTAACAAAAAACTATAATACCATATTAGTGGAAAGTTCATAGTTTTTTTTTCAGAAAAAAATGTTTTTCCCAAATGTTTAACAATCTCTTATTCGGTAACTATTGCGAGTAAGATCGTGATTTTTGCCCATATCGTTAGGAAATCTAATAAAGAATCATTTATCCTTCTGGAGTATTTCAATAGCGTGAACGGTTTTCGTATAAATTTAATTTAAAAAACTCCTAAATTCAAACCATTGCACGAAGCGAACGCGTGAAAACGTCTTGGCAGCTTACGCACAGAGAGTCACCGAGTTCGTTGTCCTCTTACATCTGTATACGAGTAGAATGTTTAGCGACTATGTAGCTGGACTGCCGAAACTTCAAACTCAATTTTCTAATAAACCGTGCATTTAATCACAAAACGTAAGATAGGTTTTATATTTTATATTCATTTACGTGTAACCTATCGTCTTTTTCAATCTGCAAGATTATTTCACTTCCACCCTATATAGTAGTTACTTATGCATGTAACTTATGTAAAATGGACTTGTGTGTCCATATTTATGTACGTAATGTATTAGATGATGCATGCATGTATGTACGTACGAGTATGTATGTATGTATGTATGTATGTATGTATGTATGTATGTATGTATGTATGTATGTATGTATGTATGTATGTATGCATATGCAGTTTTGAAGCCAACAATGGGAAAGTAGAGATAATAATTAAGGAACACCCTTTTTCTCTTTTTATAGCACAACAATTTTATTGCATGTATATTCCATACTTTTTTTTTTACATTTTTGTTTCTTTGTAATACATAATGCTGCAAAATAGGAATAAATTTTATTATAACTATATGTACACACTCAACGAGAAAGACTTGAAATTAGACATTTTTATTGGGCAATAGATGACTATCATTTTCACAGTTGGGATCCCGAAAACAATAACACTGAAGAAGAACTGAGTCTAAGAGAGAAGAGTGTATAGAGGGCCCTGACAATTTGTGTTCATGAAGATGTACAAGAACAGAACAATACTTTTTCACTCATTTTGACTAAATAAATCTTAGAGCCTAAAGGTGGTGGCCATAGCTCTGGCAGGCTAGTCCGCCCAGGTGATGGCCACCGGGCACAGTGCTCGCTAACTTGCTAATGGTGGGCTCTGGTGAAAATCCCTTCCGGATATTCTATAGAGTCGCCCTTACGTTCTGGACTCCCTTAGGGCTCCAGAATGGGCTGATGTGATCGTCTCCCTTAGTTGTGTCGCTTCGGTTCTAAGTCCGATTCACATTGAAATTCTGACACTATCGCACTTTGGAACTTTGGTTCAATTGTCCTGTTGACTGCCTCTTGTAATCAGCCTAAAAACCTGAGACAACTCTTAAGTGTGAGACCTGGACACTCACCAAGGAGGGCGGCTTGCTGAGTGCCGCAATGAGCTGCACGTAAGAGTTGGTCTGTCTTTAGTAGTCATTCTTCAATGTGGATCAATCTTGCCGAGACTGCAGCAGGTACGTGTTAATGACAGGTCTAGCCAGGGTAGGAACGGAGATTTAGAGGGCGGCGGGGCCGACGGGCAGGTTGGTGGCAGCCACGCGGAAGCCGAGGGCGTCAGCGTGGTACTTGACGCTCTGCACGAGACCATGGCCGTCCACGTAGGAGTATTCGCCGTGGGTGATGCCATCAGCGGTGCGCACCTCCTGCTTCTGGGAGTTGCTGTCGGCGTATCCGTAGCTGTACTGTCCCAGGGTGTCCTGAGCCTGGTACTGGCTGGAGCCGGACACCGCGGGGGCGGCAACGGCGTAGGGAGCTGCGTGGGCAACAGCGACAGCGGGGACGGCGGGAGCGGCGTGAGCAAAAGCGACGGCGGGAGCGGGGGCGGCAACGACGACTGGGTCGGCGTGGGCGGAGACGGTGGAGTAGCCGAAGCTCCTCACGGGCTCAACGACGGCGACGGGGGCAGGGGCGGCGACGGCAACGGGAGCGGCGTGGGCAGACACGGTGGAGTAGCCGAGGCTGGGAAGCGGCAACGGCGACGGGGGCGGCATAAGTGGCAACGGCGGCAGGGGCGGCATAAGCGGCAACGCTACGCTTCTTGCGGCCCTGCAGATCAAGAGCCTCGGCGTGGGCGGCGAAGTGGGCGGTCTTGGCGGCAGCTACTTCGGGGGTGTCGAGGGGCACTCCAGCTTGAACGGCGGGGATGGCGTAGGCGGCGGCGTAGTGAGCTGGAGCGGCCACGACGGCGGGGGCGGAGTGGATGACGGGAGCGACGGGGGCAGCGGAAGTACCGACGGGAAGGTTTGTGGCAGCCACACGGAAGCCGTTGACGGGATCGGAGACGTAGCTGGCGCTGTGCACGAGACCGTGTCCATCGATGTAGGAGTAGCCTCCGCGAGTGATGCCGTCAGCGGTGCGGGTCTCGGTCGTGGCAGACGGGCCGCCGGAGTAGCCGTAGCTGTACTGTCCCTGTGTGTCCTGGGCGTGGTACTGGCTGGACACGGAGGTGGCTACGACGGCTACGACGGCTACGACGGCGGGAGCGGCGGCATAGGACACGGCACCCAGTAAGCCGGGCTTGGCGGCAGCCAGAGCGACAAGGCAGGAAACGATAACCTGTACAGAGAACATACGCGAACGTCAAATCTGGCACCCTGGCACCTGGCCTTCCCGTGTACCAATCCTAGTTGGGGCAGTTTACTTTTCAGCAGAAAGATCGTGAAGATTTGCGGTGTGGTACAGTTTTCTTCAACGAATTATCTTGATATTTTCATTTTACTAAAGCACCGAATAAAAACAACATCTGCAGTACAAGTACATTGTTAAAGGTAGGCCTACTCTTTAAAGAAAGGAGTAATTTGCAGGTTAGTATGATAACTCCACGATCTGAATTTATGTTAATAAGAGAATTGCCATTAACTGATAATATAATTCCCCACGGCGTTCTATCAGATTTCATAAGAGTTCATTTTTTTAGTCTCGAGGACAGGGAGATTCTGAGTATTTGCAGCGTGGGAATAGTTTTCTTTGAGATCCATAATTTCAGCGATTATTACCATATATACTATATATATATACTTATAAGTTATACTGTAAGTTGAAAGTGTAAACTCATACCTTATTGTTGAGGGGCTGGGAGAGGGGACGAGGACGGTTCGTCGTCCCCCTTCTTTGCATCTTGACCCTGTTCTTCGGGAATTTCTGGAGCTAATTCTTCTGAGTAAACCCTTTTCAATTCACCCCCCTCCACAACAACAAAGTGGCCGGTGTTTCTCTTGCTGTGAGGAATAAAAATTGGCGGTGGGGTTTCTTCTCCTGCCAACTGCCCGCCCTGACCACTCTGGCCTGGCTCTTGTCCTTCCTCTGGTTGTCGAGGTAGATATTTAGAGTAGTCGGTGACCTTGATTTCTTCCTCTGATGGTGAATTCAGGTCCTCCTCGCGCAGTTTCGGGCGCCTATGCCTATCCTTGAATATGATGTCCTTGGGATAGGGCCCCTGAGGACTAATGCGTTTCTCGCCGGTGATGATTTTATATATCCCGTATCCTGTGCCTAACAGAGACCCTACTCCGATTGATGTTGCTCCAATATCAAGTAGTCTTCGATTATGAGAAAAATATTTGATAGCTGTTCTGAACGAGTTGAACATTTTTCCTAGTATTCAGAACGTATGTAACACAGCAACGGCATTGCTATTGTTGTCATGCATCGTCTCCATAGAGACCGCAGTTGTTGTTTCATGTAGATCAGCGGTGAACAAACTGGGTATCGTGATTACATCGTGTAATCAAAGTCATTCATACTGGTAAGGGGAGTTTCCTGTACAATGCTCTCTGTCTCGCTCACGTACTGAAGGTATCAGTGTCGGTACCATGTCGCTCTACAAACCTCTGTCTCTCTACGAGCAGGAAAGAACGTTTCGTACAGAATGAGAAGAGGAATTTATTCGATGTTCTGTCGGAGAAAATGTTAATGTTCAATTAGTAGTCGTATACAGAAGCGACATTACAGAGCATTACGCTGAATAACAGGAATATAGTGAGGAATACATGTGAGGCTCTTGAGATTGTAAGGAGAGAAGAAAAGAACTATTTGCAAGGTGGAAAAATTTTCTGGAAAAATATATAATGGCAAATTTTCCATCTCACGTCACAATATTAATTCAATATACTTATATTAATAAATCTTTAAATCTGACATGAAGAGAATATCGTCGCTTCACAGCTTGTGAACTATACTTTTAATTTCTTTGAGCAACGCTCCCAATTTTTCGATACTTGCTCTCAACGTTTTCAAATAAACTATATGTGAATTTAAATTCTAAGCTTAATTTATATTTATTAATATTGATATGAATATTAATTTATATTGACATACACCAAAGAAATAATTTCAGTGTAAATACTTCACAATGTCCTACTGCATGTAATTAATTGGGAGTATAATAGGCTATATTCTTCAACATTTCCCTGTGCAAAGGCCCTTCGTCCAGGTGCTACACAGTCGGGCCACTGTGACCTGGGGCTAGTGAGGGAAGGGATGCCAAGCCCTTTGGTGAGACTACCTCGAAAGGGTTCTCGTCCACACCTGTGGAGTAACGGTCAGCGCGTCTGGCCGCGAAACCAGGTGGCCCGGGTTCGATTCCCGGTCGGGGCAAGTTACCTGGTTGAGGTTTTTTCCGGGGTTTTCCCTCAACCCAATACGAGCAAATGCTGGATAACTTTCGGTGCTGGACCTCGGACTCATTTCACCGGCATTATCGCCTTCATTTCGTTCAGACGCTAAATAACCTGAGATGTTGATACAGCGTCGTAAAATAACCCAATAAAATAAAAAATAAAATAAAAGAAAGGGTTCTCACCCACTACCCACATTATAAATCTACTGGTCTCCCGGCGAAGAGATGGACTGATGCAAAATCACTTCTCTACCTTTGATAGATTATCTGATAAAAAATAAATTCATTTAAAAAAATGGTCAAATATCTAACACAAAATAAAAAATATATTGTTTATTAAGCAATGTAGTTGAAAGAGCATGATATTGTAAACATGAGTTTCAGCAATAAAATAAAAAGAGAGAACATGAAAAAGTTAACAAGTTTATGAGTTATGAGGGAAACGCTTCATCAATGTACAGTGAACTTTGAATTTTGAAAAAAAAAAAAATATATATATATATATATAATTTTTTTTAAATAGTAAAAATATTTCTTTTTCATATAGCAGAAGGATAGTGTTTTACACATACCAATTTTCATTATTGTACAAGATACAGTAATGGAGAAAAAAAAAGTTGAGTATTTCCAAAAATTTTACTGCTGTAAGCTATCCTAACCCTTTAAAACAGTTGCATTCCACTTCAATTATCAATATATATTAAATAATTTCTGATACGTGACTATTTCATATAGCAGAAGCTATAACATAACCTAAATAATATAAACAAGATAAATGATAGAAAAGTTTTAATTAAGAATGATGAAATAAACATGAATCATTTTAAAAGGTAAAAATATTGAAAGTACAATACTGGCAAACAAAGAAACAAATCCTAGGGAGATGATAAAAACAAACAAATGCTAGGAAAATGATAAAAAAAACAAATGCTAGGGAAGTGATATAAACATTGTTGGATAAGCAGCCATGATTGCTTGAAACATGTCGTTCCGTACCGTTTTATTGGTCAAAAGTAGTATGACGTAGTAAAAATGTAATAGTCATCACAATATATTTTGTGCGAGATCGTGCGTATTTGCTTGGTTTCCGCACAAAACCAATCCGCGAAAAGTCTAAAATTCCACATTGAGTATTCCCAACCTAACACACATAACAATTTCCCTCTTCTTACCGCTTAAGTGACATATTGATTTTACTGCTTTAGGCTTTCAACATATTATTTTTAGAGACGTTCAATATAGTAATAATTATAAATTGGAAACTTACCACTGCAATTTCACCTAAATTGCACTGTTAATTATTGTTTTTAAATATTTGCAAAAATTAAGTAAACTCTACAACTCCACTAAAGTTACTGCATTCGTGATGCAAGTAACATTAAGGAAGCCGTGAAAAAATCTAAAAGATTCCAGACTCATCATAGACTGGGGAAAAAAAAGACAGACGTATATCACGGCCTGCTGGAGTATAGTAAACACAGAAAACATTTTAAAGCAACAATGTTAAGATAGATATTTTTGTTTTGCAAATTTGCCGTCATTGAACAGAAACCAAGATGGAGATTTCATTGTAACTAATTAGAAATTCCTCTTTCAGGTATGTAATAAACGATCTTCGCACAAAATAATGTACGATACATGAGCGGTATGTTTTCTTTCAATTCTCGGAAATTAAAAAAGCTCAACTACGTTTCGCTTTTTCAAACTTTCCCTCGAACATGAAAACTTCAACATACCGCTCTTGTAACGCATATTACTATTTTTTTTCTCTCTCTCTGATGAGAAACTATTTTTTTTCGCCAAAATATATCGCGACTTTTGAAGGAATCTCTATATTAAAAATATAATGTCAATATAAGAACTACCAAAAACTGTACAAACCGATCTTGTTTATGAATCTCTCGTAAGATTGACAATTATTGTTGCTGACAATCCTTTCACATGCACATCACCTTGATCCTGTCGAGCTCCTTGTCAGTGAGGAATGTTAGTACGGTTCCAAGGCTGGAATAATGCTATGCAGTTTTATGTCCACTTTCAGTACGTTTTTCATACTATTACAATATTACTTTTGTAAGTTCCTTTTGATACTAGCTCCATACTATGCTTATCTTTCAATTAAAACACATTAATACTGAAATTATGACCATTAATTACCTAGTACACTTAAAACTCACTTTCCTCAAATTCATGATTATGGCACTTAGAGCCTTTTTTATTTCAAGTCTTCAAATATAAATCTGTCTACCATAATGCCATCAACTCTCCAGCAATATTGTCATTATCACCACCATCATTAATACAGAAAATTAAGTTTGTAGGCTACATTGCCTATACATAGGTTTTGACAATTACATGTACTATCAGATTAAAAATTTTGCCATTTTTTATATATTTTTTCCGTGTGTGAATTAATATGATTTTTGCATATGAATTTGTTTCAAGGCCAGAAGATACCTACAGTATACACCGTGTTCAGGTCAATTTTGTCCATATTTTAACTTATCATATAGCATAAAGTAGGAAAGTTCTAATAATGAGACTGCACAAAATGCAAGCACAACTCAAAAACATTTTTGACAATTATTGGTAAATCTCTACATGTAACTCACTAGTAGCACTGGCAGTATCTATCCTGGAATCAATTTTTTGTGTTCTTTCCAATACGTTCATTGATACCGTACGATGACTCTTAAATTTTGGAGATCAGACACTTTAGACACGATTCAGAATTTAGTTCCACAAAAGTAAATCCAGAGCAGTGATATCGGGTGAACGTGATGGCTATGAAATGGATTCGTTGTCCTCGCTCCACCGACCTGGAAGTGAGTTATTGAGAGATTCCAATGTAAGGGAGTCTCATCGTGTTGAAGGAATACGTTAGATTGTAAATAAGCTAATGGAGATACAAAAACTGTTTTCAGCATGCGCACGACACCAGTTACTGTTGCTTCACAGAAGAAGAATGACCCAGAAACTCTGTCATTCATCAGACATATCAACAAACAAGTTTCGATTGTGTGGTGCTTTGTGTTTTCTACCGCTCTGGAGGATACCGTGTTGGTACTGAACGCCTTCTTCCTCCTGCCAGCTGACATGTCTTTCGGAAATATTTCACAATTTCGTTGAGTTCTTCTGACAGTACTTGTAACAATATTTCGCAAGCTTCCAATATATCGAAATCCTTCACAAAGGCAGGTGTAAGCATAATATTTCAATTCTGTGCCATCTGAATCATTGTGTCTTGTCCGTAAATAAAAAAAAAATTGAGTCTTACAGGCATCATGACTGACAGAGATGAAAAAACAGCAGGAATTTGAGTTTAGATACCGATCTCTTCTTTCATAAAAAATGCCCGAGTTTTATAAGATGATTTAAACTGAAAAAAAGTTTCCTATTGTTTGATGATCGTGCTGAAGAAATTAATGTTATTATTTTCGGAACGAGAAGTAACCTGGAACTGTTAATAAGAACAGAGACTTGGCTTGTTGATATCATCTTTAAGTGTCTGCCAAAATTTTTTATATAAATACTTACAATATTATATTATTTCAAGAACAAAATAAATAATGATGATAAAATATTTCGTATTTCCATTATCTTCAAAGACTGAGAGTTTATATAAAGTATTTAAAGGAGTTACGGAAGCAGTTCAAGATTTTCGCAAGCAGTTCACTCCACCGCACCGACAAGAATAATGTCAGACTTTTAGGTGGCAATAATCAATGCCGCCCTAACAACCTTTCCTCCAACATCTCCCTCTCGTTCACGCCTTACAGCTCGTTTTAAATTCTTCCTTTCAGGGAGTTGGCTCAGCACGCCTATAACCCGTTGCGTAGAAGTTGAATTGGAATTATCTGGGAGGCAGCAACTCCTTTCGGTCGGTTAACCATTGTTTCTAGCCTACTTTCACCCTTTCTTGATTGGATGAATATGAATGCAATCATTTTGTCACTAGAGTGGAAATGGTCCTACCTTCATGCCTTGTTATCGCAGTTGCCTTGCATTATTCGTCTTCCTCTGTAGTGCGAACAGTAATCTTTATCTCCTTTTTAGGGATGGGTAAAAATAACGGGTTATTTTGATAACCACTGAATTAAATGTAGCATAAGTTTATCTCAGATTTAATGTCAGTTGAACATCGTTTATTTTTATTATTTTATTCTCTATGCAATCAACCCTGTGTACAAATTGTCTCGTAGGCCAGACCATTCCAACACAGCGTTTGAGGGCTAGGGCGCCCGGACGCTGCCCTGTGTCGGCCCTGGGCGGACCCCCACTCCTCTCTGTCGCTGCGACTGTGGTAGTGTACGAATGCATACGATCATCAACTCCACTCGTCTGTTCGATGATATCCTGCAGGCATTGCTGATTATGCGTTCCATCATTCATTCATTCATTCATTCATTCATTCATTCATTCATTCATTCATTCATTCATTCATTCATTCATTCATATGGTGTACTGTCGTTTGTGCTTAACTGTTTTGAATAAGAATGAAAAGAAGTGCGTCGACAGTCGGTTCAGCATTTACCCGTTCTTGGAAGGGCTTGTATCTTGTCTAATCTGACACAATGTTCAATGTTTAATATGTCATATCAATGTACATACAAAAACGTACAACGTTCAGCGTCACTTTGAAATTAAAGACTCTGATATCCACGCTCATATTATCGGCGAAGAGAGGAAGGCATTCATAACGAAACTAAAGGTCGAAATGCAGTCTTCTTACGACGAGGTGCTTATCATTTCAACTAATTAAGTACTCTAAGGGCAATATGATTAAATTAATGGTTAGGTTATAATAAGTTTATTTTGAACAGTTGTCAACAATGTATGAGAATTATTATAAAAACGTTTGTTAAACTGTTAAAGGATTTTCTGTCCGTTTGACTATGTATGTATTTTTTGTATAGTGACGAAGTCATTAAAAATTAATTTTAACCTTTCTTTCGCAGCACATTGAGCCAAGTTCGGAAAAAGCTCTCCATGCGAGCTACAGTATATAGTTGTCCTAAATATTGCAAAAATTAGCCGGCCTTCTAGTTAAGGAATGTTTGTAAAGGAGTGTATGATTTAAACTTCAGAGATATTGTGTCCTTTCCTGGTGACGTTCTTTGAGTCAATTAGTCTCTCTACACAAACAATCTGTCGCCACGTGCAGGAACTTCGTGAAAATTTTTATGACGCCCTTTTCTGTAATGTTGAGCAGGCTCCAGTCAACTTCCAAAGAGAATTGATAAGCCTTCAGTGTCACACAATTTTGAAAGATAGATATTACAATATTCCAGGCGGCCTCATTGCGTTTTATAAGAACTTGGAACAAAAAGAGTTTCCGTTTATCCAAGCATTGGCATGCAAGTTGTTACGTTTGCCTGTATATACATTTGCGAACAAATATTCTCAGTCATGACCCTGAATAAGAGTAAAAATGTTCGATATTGCGTTGGAAGCAATGTTACGCATTCATTCTACACAAACAATATTCCCTGATACAGCTGAAAGGGAAAGAGAAATATTTCATAGAAAACAATTTTTTCTTGAGAAGGAAGTAAAAACGAGCAAAATGGTATTAAACTTTTTTCGTTTGAAACATTTCAAAGAATAGGCCTACGCCCTTGCAATTAATGGCATTACTTACAATTCACACTGTATACTGTATATGATTAAGAAAATTGGTCCTACAAGGATACATTTTTATTGTTGAAAAAAAAAAGAGCATTGGGCAATTTATTTATTAGAAAAAACAATTTTGTGAAAATTATGATGGACAAAACGGATTTGAGAAAACAATTTTGTGAAAATTACAATGTGATAAACGGATTGCAAAACGTGACTGAGAACGCTCTTGAGGATATAATTCAATAGATATCCCTGGGACGACATATTTTACGGGAAATAGACAATAACGGAAGTTTCTGAATTTGGCACGAACATACGAATATGGATCAGAAATGATATTGGCTTGACTTGGCTTGGCTTTTCGAGGATCAGACCCACAACGGATTCGTGAACCTATGGTCCGTCCCAGGAATCTGTAGAGTAACTTCACGCATATGGGGCGGTGTCTATCTGTGCCGAAGTGTATTGCGGGCAGCATCAGTTCGAGGACGCTAAGGGGTAAGATACTCGTGGTATAAGGTAATGTAGACTCTATACTGTAGAGTTCAGATAGAAATGATCCTCTCCCTGCAAGCGTTTGGTAGCTTAGTTCGACCAACACCTCCCCCCAGACCGCTCATTGGCCCTAGGTACCCATTGACCCATTGTACGCCTATACTGTATATGTATATGCTATGATTGTTCGAACGTAGTTCGACGAGTAGCCCGGTGGCACTCGTGAATCCGATGCTGAAACCTATTTTTAACTATTGCAAATGATAGATGAACTGAGGCGAAGATGGAGACTGAAAGAGAAAAAAAGAGAGTACCCCGAAAAAATCGTATTTATATCTGCTCCTCAAATTCATCACAATCTAGCCAGAGATCGAACCCGGTCCGGCCCGTCACAGATGCGGCTAATTGAAGCCTTAATATCATATATTTCTACATTACTGTTACTTCTAGTCGTTCTGGGTTGTCTGTTGGTTATGAAGATTGTCAGTGTCGTGGATTTAAGGTTTCAGGTTCAAACACAGTCGAAAATTATTACCGAATTGACCTCGAACCATAAGGTGGATGTAAAGTAATCTGTGATTCATCTCACCAAAGTGCCATCTCACCATCATCAATTCCATCTATGCTAAATAAACACGTAGTTAATATAGCGTCATTAAATCATTAAATGACCGCTTAAAATTCAAATATATGTCGCCCGAATTCGAATCTAGACCTAAAATTTGGAAACTTGATACTCAAGCTATTCGACCAACGGAGAGTGTTTTTAAAGTGAGGATGGTACAACTTTCCCTAGTTTAATGTTAGTGTATTTCAACATTTTTTCCTCAGAATCTATAGGTCCTATTTAATACAAATTGGCATATTTAATATAGGTACTGTACATTATCTGTACATCACTAGGAAATGTTAATGTTTTTGAAAACCTAACAGTTATTTTTTTAATAATGAAAATTTGTGAAGTATTTTCTTGTCATAGGCCAGCCCTTGGCACAACGGGGAAGTGGAACGGAACTCTGAAACTCCCCTCTCATGTCTCACGTTTCACTGTCTTATAAACAAACGCACAGTGGATAGGTAATATGCATCAGTGATGGATTTCAGGCGACCAGAGAGAGCGAAAATTCGTAAAAGCTGTGATGCAATCCGTCACTGCTGGTCTAGTCGACTCAGCCGGGGAAGGTGGAGTGAGGAGTTAAGAGTAAATCTGAATGACTCAATTGAGCTGATAGCGCCCAGACATGTTATAGGCCATTCATTATCTCGTGAAGCTTACTTGCGCGTGAGGGCAAGAAGAAAGTTGACTGAGAAGCTTCCCTTTCTCACTATGCTTTCACTTGCAGATAGCTAGCTCAATTACCTCTACCTTAAGGTTCTTACTCTGAGCTACAGCACACACATTCATTTGGTTTCACGAGATAAGGAATGGTATATACCTGATAATTGCAAAAAATACTTAAGGAATTTTAATGAAACTTTGCATCGGTCCCTATCCTGTGCAAGATTAATCCAGTCTCTGTCATCAAAATCTACATTAAACATTCCAGGGCTTGTTTTTCACATGAAAGCATTATATATTAATACAAATTGTCATTAAAATATCGTAAGTACTTTTTGAGTTACCAGGTAAACACTGTCCGGTTGAACAAATTACTCCATAAATTCTCACAAAAAAAAATAACTATTAGGTTTTGAAATTACTTAGCGATGTAGGGCCTACAGATAGTGGATATTAAGCATACCAATTTTTATTTCCAAAGGACTTACAGATTCTAAGGAAACATTGTTAAACTATAGTAAAATTATACTAGCGACAGGTGTACAGTTGCCAAAAAAAGTGACCACACTCATGAACAGCGAATATATTCTATGTAAGTTCACTTCGGGTCACGGTGATGTTACAAATGCATCCGCTTGTAGTTGCACACTTGAGAAAGTTTCGGAACTATAGTGTTTAAGCAGGAGTACTTTGTTATCTACGCCTCGTAGACCGGTGGTAGAATACTTGCTTAATGATTCGAAGGCAGTGAGTTCGAGCCTTGTGTAAATTACCATTTTATTTTGCTATCGTTCGCTAGCGATATAAATAATATTTAAGTTGTCATTTGTATTATGTTACTGTTCTTTAGAGCTATAATTGATAGGCCTATAAATTTAATGCTAGGTTTGGAACAACACAGCTGCGTAATACTAAGAGTTTTTTTATTATATTATTACATTATACTATCCTGTAACGCAATAAAATGAAAAGGAGTAACGAGGATTTGAACCTGAGATGTTGCCACCTAAATTCCGACGTTTTTCCGACTGAGCTACGGAATTTACTTGGCTGCCGCTGTAATGCAACGCATTTTCAGAAACACTACAACTTAATATTCATTTAGATTATATTATGAATATTTAATAATGATATAAAAATTTTACGTTTATGGACAATAATATTTGTAGTTGTAGTGGCAGCTGCAGCAGCAGTAGCATTGGTAACTATAACCAAAGCAATGAATAAGGATGTATTGTGTGGATACAATACAATGCAGTCCACACCTGTGGAGTAACGGTCAGTGCGTCTTGATGCGAATCCCGTTCAGAACAAGTTACCTGGTTGAGGTTTTTTCCGGGGTTTTCCCTCAACCCAATACGAGCAAATGCTGGGTAACTTTCGGTGCTGGACCCCGGACTCATTTCACCGGCATTATCACCTTCGTATCTTTCAGACGCTAAATAACCTAGATGTTGATACAGCGTCGTAAAATAACCCAATAAAAATACAATGCAGGTCTTTCGACAACAAATTACGGCTGTGAGGTCGAGATTATGAACTATATTTTTCTTTAACTCTGTGGAATTTATGTCTGCAGATGATATCGTTATCAATAAGACTCTAACATATATTCATATTATCATTTTATAATTGACAAATATATATTTTTATCATAGTGAATGCTTTGCCATTATTTTAGGACCTAGGTAGAGGCTAAGACTCTTCGAGGAAACCACGACGCCATTTCTGTCTGCGACTTTGACTGATATGGCTCTTCAAAGAGGTGGAGGAACGAAAGAAAGTGTAATACGGGCTGTAATTCACCTTGGTCTTTCGGCATCCGAGGCAGGTAGGCGTTTCCACGTTTCAGAAAGGACAACTCGGATATGGGTGCAAAATAAAAAATTCGGCAATTTGGAATAATAGAAGGAAATTTCAATACCACAACAGGACTCCAGTTTAGTGGGAGAGGTTGAAAGGGCTTCCTTTCGTATCGCTGCTACTTTGAAGGCAGTTGTTAATTTCCCCTGGCCACGATCAGATCGTGAGAAATCGTTTAAGGGCTGCCAATTTGAGATCTCGACGTGCCATTACTAGGGAAGTTCATAAAGAAGAGCATATAGAAGAGCGTTTAGTCTTTGCAGTGGGAAGTGGTAATCGGGATTGGAAAAGGATAATCTTTTCTGATGAAGTCACCTTTTCTATTACAAAGGAAGGACCCACTCTTGTATATTGTTCTCTTGCCACCCGATCCGACCACAGATATACTGCCATTCGTGTCCGCAGTGGTAGAGTGTGCCGTGTTGGGGGTGGATTTTTCATCGTGGAGTGGGGATATTCCATCGCAATCGTGGGAAATTGAACCAGCAGAAATATCAACGGTTGCTGGAACGCTGTATGGTTGTTTATGCTATGATGTTATATCTTGCTGGACTTTTTCAATTTATTGGTTTGCGGGGAAACAGGATATCGAACTGATAGACTGGCCTCGTCGCTTTCCGGACTTGAACCCTTTGGAGAATATGTGGGCACAAGTGAAGAAGCATATGCGGAAAAATTGACCCAATCCCCCTCCAAGACGTACCGATGATTTGTGAAAGCTCGTCCAGGATCCTGGGATGCCGTGGCCGAGAAAACTCGCTAATTGAAAAAACTAGTCGATTCCATGCCACTCGACTATAAGATGTGATAGAGATGGGAGAAAGATGGACTGAATATTGAATCGTGACTTTTTGTTTTTGAACTTTGAATTTTCTAAGGCAGACGCCAGTAGTTTGTTTTATTTAAGCTACGAAAGATATTTTTGTTGAGAATAAAATCTTTCTTTCTTTCCATATGCAGTCAAAATACCATAATACATAATGATAAAGTAATGGCATAATACATTCATGAATCTGATGTTAATTACTAAAACAGTCATACAAGAGACAGGAGCAATTATGTTTTCCTTTCTCTCTTAAAAAAATAAAATAAAACATAAAATGCACTAGGTTGTCTTCGAACGCACGACCTCATTGATACCAGCCAGGAACGCTACCTCTGCGCTACAATAGTGACAGGAATAACACTTCAATTATAACTGTAGATATCAGACCACGTGATCCAACAACATGTAACATAGTCTGTCTCCGAATTGTAGCGTAGATATCCGAAGGGAACTTAGATTCTAGGGAGCGGTCAATTTTTTTGACTGTACCTAGCTCTTAAGTCATGCCTGAGCCCAACTCTGGATCACTAGGCAAACGCGCTGCTGCCTGAGCTACGCCGTTGGCCCCCAACGATTATGATCACTAACTAGACTTTCAGCATTTCTTGGAGAGTTTAAATTGGTAAACAATATTAATTTTGCGTAGATTAAAACTTGATGAAATTGAGTGAAAACCGAACAGACGAAACTACGAAATTCGGAAAGTAAACGAGACGAAAGCAGGGGAGAGATGGGAAAGAATGTTGAGACGAAGAAGAATACCTTCTGACTTGTAACCTCAATCGACATAAAATTTATCTTTAACCATATTAGTGAAAGTCCATTCTTGGACTTTTTCATGATTATTTAGTTATTGTTTTAAGACACGAAATTTTTGAGTAGGTTATTTAACGACGCTGTATCAACTACTAGATTATTTCGCGTCGATGGAATTGGCGATGACAAGATAAAGAGAGGCTTTAGCATGGTATAGGCCTACTTGATTTTCATCTCCCGTTAGGGGATGGGGACACGCAAACAAATAAGCAGCCCAAGCGGGAATCGAACCCACGCCCTAGCTCGGCACCGGCACAACAGATAAACGCGTTATGTCCTGAGCTACTCTGGCAACTGATACAACTTTTTTTTATGTGGTTAACGGAGATGCATATCCAAACGCAACAATCTTCTGGTTATGTCAGAGTGGCGACCTTACTGTACAGTTTTCATGTCATCTAAAACATAATTCTCTGTTTAAATTTTATAAATATTCACTAGCTGTCATATGGTAAGATAATAACATATCAATAAGAACGATATAGTATAGAGTTTCCAAAGAGACATTTTATCTACGCTACGATGGTCATATGAGCCGCTTAGAATCAAACTGCATCTTCTCCAAACTATGAAATATGGGATTAAGGTATTTTTCAGTTCAGAACTTTGCAAGGAATGTGATAAACTTCTCGTTTGGAGTCAAACTGGAATTTATCTGTCTTAACTATAGTAGTAAAATCACCGTTTGGTGTCTAACTGCACTAGTTTTTTGTCTTTTCTGACAAATCAAATTTTTGGATAAAATTCAGTTTGATTTTAAACGACTCTTATGTTCTTTTGAATGTCGATCTTAAATCCTATTTGTGAAATGCCTTCAGCTATTGGGGCAACGTAGGTGTTCCAATAATTTCAGCATTTGTTTAAATTTAAGAACCAAATCATACACTATTAGGGTCCACAGCTGTGGAGTAACGGTTAACGCGTCTAGCAGCGAAACCAAGTGGCCCGAGTTCGATTCCCGGTCGGGGCAAGTTACCTTTTTGAGGTTTTTTTCCGGGGTTTTCCCTCAACGCAATATGAGCAAATGTTGGGTAACTTTCAGTGTTGGACCCGGACTCATATCACCGACATTATCATCTTCATCTCATTCAGACGCTAAATAACTTAAGATGTTGATAAAGCGTCGTAAAATAACCTACTAAAATAAATACACTATTAGGTCTACTAACGTAAGTAAGACGCAATTTAATTCCACTGCAAATACAAAAGCATAAAGCATATTCGCCGAGCGGAGTGGTCGAGGCGATATAGTCTCGGACTCGTATTGGGGGAGCCCGAGTTAAAATCTGAGTGTGGGTCTTTCGGGCCTTTTCCCATTCGAAAAGGCGAATACCGGAATGGAATTTATTTTTCATCTACCCCGAACGTTCTGTCTGTTGTCTATATATGTGTTCGTGTTGTCTTTAGGAGGTGGTCTCAGTGTCGAGCTGATTCATCTCTGTGGAATTCCCTCAATTGTTCATGTCTCGGTGTGATCCAAAAGAATTATCCCTTCCCTACGGGCACTAGCTTATCCAGCGTGTAAGCCACAGAAAGGACGTTAAACGAATAAAAAAATAAAAGTTATTCTTTACTATTAGTTTATTTTCAGTTCGATTCTGTAAATTTAGTTGAAAAGGTAGAGCAGCGGTGACCAAAACGGGTATCGTGGTTACATTGTGTAAGTAATCACAGATATTCAAACAGATAAAGGGAGTTTTCTCTACATTGCTGTCTGTCCCATTCACGTACTGAAGACAGGCAGTGGCGGAATCATGTCGCTCTACAAACCCTCTGCCTCTGAAAGCAGGAAGGCAAAGTTTCGTAACAAATCGGATGAGGAATTTTTTTGTTCTGGTTTGTTCAATGATTCAATTAGGAATACAGTATTTTAAAGGAATGGCATTACAAGAAATGTCACACTGAATACAAAACGTAACAGGTATTATTATTATTATTATTATTATTATTATTATTATTATTATTATTATTATTATTCTTTATATTATTATTTGTATTATTTGCTGGTCAGTAAATGTTGTTATAATTTTATTATTCTGTATGAAAAAGTGTCACAGATGGCTGACCCGAGGCACTCGTAACTGTAAGCCAACCTGTACAGGAGGCCCTTGCCCGAACTGTGATGTTAATGGTCTAATTCTAATTCTAGTTCTAACGTGTATGAATATTAAACTCCGTTATTCTGTGCCTAAAGCATTTGCTGCTAAGATATTACATTATTTTGTCTTATCTTACGCGAACAACTGTTTTCATAGGTTACACTTACCAAACACAAAGCAGGCTCGCCTTACGGACGAAAACCTTACAGCACAGTTGAGAATTGCCGTGTCTAACATTCCGACGAATTTTGTTCCCTTTTGAGAGAGGTGTACAGAAAATAATTGAAGGAAAAGGTTTTATTTCAAACACTAAGTTCATATATTTATCTGTTCCAAAAATAATTTTGTTTATTTTTAACTACTCTTATAAATGAGGTCTGTTTTTTTCCTTATTAAATTAATAATAATAATAATAATAATAATAATAAACTGCCCCCCCCATTGAGGGGTAGCCCTTACGGACTCAGTATATCCTCAAAAAATTATTATACATATGTAAACATAGGCATTAAATTAAAAGAAAAGGAAAACAAAGAAAAGGGCGTGAAACATTACAATTGCTATTAATGTAGCACCATGTGATTAATTAGGATTTGGCAGGATTTTTTTAACACAATTATCACAATGTCATCCCTCAAAGACGTTGGCAGAACTATTTGCTTCTTTGCAACAAAGCTATTGGGATTAATGAATATACTGCACGATTATAAAAAAAACACATCCTACCAAAGCACATTCTACATACAGAGATACTGTTGATAGAGAATGAGCTACGGCAGCCGTGGCGAAAATGTAATCCTGCGCCGAGCCACTGTGTAACCTGCAACGTGCATAGCACATATGGAGGGAGGCAAACACCCGAAGGGGAAGTGAAGCAACTGTCTGACTTAGTAACGGATTTTAATTTTCCTTACGTCAAGAACTTAAATATAATTTTATACAGCACAAGACTACAAACTAATGTTTAGTACGTGTAACGAAGAGAGAAATGAACAATAAATGAACAATATCACAACCTAAAATTAACTGTCTCCAGAATGTTTCTGCGACAAAATTTCAAAATCAGGAATTATGTCACTTACTGCCAGTCGTAGTTGATCACGAAGGTATTTGTCTGTCAGTCGTGATCTAAATTTGGTTTTTACTATTTTCAGTGTTGAAAATAATTTTTCACAAGCGTAATTTGTAGCGAACAGAGCAAGCGAAAGAACGAAGCTTCGGATATTTATTGTTTGGCAAAGATTTGAAAGTTGAACATTTGTAAAGTCCTTACATCTAGCTTTCATTTAATATAACATTGTAAATCAGTAAGTGTAAATTGAAAAGCTAACCGCATTATTTGAACATCTGCTGAAAAAGGGTCGACGTACAGAGATGATGATGATGATGATGATGATGATGATGATGATGCGGCGAATAATAACAACATTTAACCTTTTAATGTTTCATGAGTGACATGTAGTATAATGCCGTTTTATGTTATACAACCGTTTTCCTCGTAATACTCGTGAACAAATCATACATTTAATATTCTCATCATATTGGCAGCAAAAAAATGCGTCCTCCCATCCTACTTAAACTTTCGTTATTGTAGAAGTACATGGTTTCGAGAGAGACATATGCCACTCGCAGGTCAGAGACAAATAGAATTGGAACGGAGTTTGACTCCAGTGAGTGAGAGGGTGGGGGTTGGGGAAGGTTAGAAGCAATAGAAATGCAAAGCTATCATTGCGAGCCACAATGTGCTCGTGAGTCGCATTTTCGCCACGGCTGAGCTACGGAATGATCAGTCCAGCATGTGCACGAGCCACCACTGGTTGTAGTTTTCATGCCAAGTACCTCTCCCCCGTCTCTTTACTTCTTAGGCTGTCTCTCGCATGTAGTCACAGTCGTTCCAGTTTTGATCACCGCTGATGTAGAGGAATAATAAAATTAATATAGTTGATTCAGTTTTCGTTTCTTAAGTTTTGGGTTTGTTTTCTTCTGAATTAATTTACAATTTTAACTTACTATATTGTGAGACTAATCCTTAGGCACATAATTATCAAAGTTTTACGCTAACACAAACCACTCGTGTCCCAGACTACCCGAACTTCTTTATTGTTCCAACCGAAATAATTAGGTATATGCAATAAATGGTAAATGTAGGCTATAATCTATGTAATTTCTGAAAATAACGGAAAAAATATTGGTATGAATGTTTGTTATCTGCGTAGGAGTATCGTCATATTTTTATTTTGTTGTAAACTTTAAGGGCCGTATTCATAGACATTTTTAGCGCGGGCTTCTGGTGGATGATCAGCGTTTTTCGTATTCATAAACCAGTGTTAGCGATAGGATATGATGATATGATTTGAATTCTGTACTAGTAACCAGTGGATAGCCGGGGCTAGCTTAGTACGCTCGTAGCGCGTGCTGCGAAATGTCTATGAATAGCACCTCAAGGTACTATCCAAAAGTAATAAGATTACTTATTCAATATTTATTTATTTTAATGAAGAATTAAAGTTTTGTTGTAAGTATGGATAATTTAAAGATAAAATAAACAGTTTTTCATGTTAGGTATTAGAGAAGAAATAGGTTTTGGAAGATAAATCACCTCTAATGGCATAGTCTTTCATCAGAACCTGACAATTCTTTGTCTACCTAACAAGAAATAACACAGTCGATATTTCAGTTCTCACTTAAATATTTTTCTTCATTGATGATCCAAATTCAGTGCTCATGAAGAAACCAACTGAAACACCGAACGTGAAATTTGCGCAGTCATCGTCGTCTCGCTTCTCAGGCGATTTATATAGTCCGATAAATTCTTAGCTTTGAAAGACCGACGTTTCAGAAAAAAAGATTATTGAAAACTGTGAAATTTAGTGTCACTTGAAGGTAATTTGAATGATGGCATAAGTCAGACGGCATGAACCCTGAAAAAAAAAAAATAGTAGCGCTCCTTTTACATACGTGTGGTATGCGTTTAAAGATAAAGTATTTTTATTTATGGGACTGTTAACTAATAAGTAAACTGCGGGAGTGCGGGCCCTTTACCGTCAAGTTAAGTATGACTGGAGTGTTCCGTGGCTAGGGTACTGAACTCTCAGATAAGCAACTCACTGTGCGTGCTTCAGACGTACAGTCTTGAGTATATGAATTGCATACATACAATAATCATATACATTTCGTACTTATCTAATTGATGTGATGTCTAATTCTTTACAATAAGGAATTACAATATACTCCTACAACTATGTACATACGAGAGTGTCAAAGGAGAAACTTCTGCGTGTATCAGTTAGATTATGTTTGTACTACGAAAATCTTCTTCCGACATCACATGAGGTTAATGGAAAGTACGTGAAAAGATTTACATTGTCATTTAAGTTTTTGTCCTGTTTTTTCACAAAACTGTTCAACACTGCATAGCCATTATTTTTTATTACACTATGTCATTTGTCATTTACCTTATCAGGATACAGCCCTTGGTGTACCTTGTTAATTGTTTCCGATACTTTCTTAATTAATTTAATATTTTGGCAATCGTATTCTGGTACGAAATTGGTAAATATTCTTTACGTATTGTTGCTTCTCCTGGAATGTGTTGATTTGTGTATTTTTCCAGAAATGATCTAAAGTGGGAGTTGTCCAAAATTCTGAATGGAATGTTTGTGTATACCAACATGTCACATAAGTCTATATTGAATTGTGGCCGACTATTTGAACTCGATTGGTTCTTGTTTGAATTGCGTTCAACATTTTCTTGTGTGCTTTACTATTACAGTGTCTTTCAAAATAGTACTTCTTAGTTCGTACTAATCTGAAATTATACACGACACATACAACATTTTCTCCTTAGGTTAAATATATCGCTTGCTAATTGTTCCACCAAATTATTTAGTATTGCATTTAGTGAGCGAGTTGTTTTAGGCATTGTAATATCGTTGGCTGAGAACCGGATTGTTCTAAGGCCAACTTTTTATAAGAAAGAAATCTGTGTTTCATTGTGTTCCAGTTTTTGTCTGCATGTATGAATCGAACAAAATTGCAAATATTCTTCTCCATAAGGTTGCTATGAAGCTATTCCAAATTGTCTCATGAAGCTTTGAATGTCAGAAGCTTAAAATAACTCTTCTGAAAAAAAAAAATAGTAAAATGGACTTGGAACAGTCCCGGTTCTGGGCCATCAATATGTGTCATTTCACACACGCAATTCTTCAGTATGACAGCTAAACACACTCTGAATGTTTCGGATTCGATGCACGGAACAGTACAATGAAAGGCGAGAGAGACTTACGTCATACTCTATACTCGTCTGCATAGTCAACTGTAGTCGCCGTATTAGGGCCCGCACTCCCGCGGTCTACTAATAAGGAATATTGTCTATTAACACTCTGGGACTAGAATTAGAGGGATTGATATTACCGTTTTACAACTTTTGTAGAAAATAGAGAAGATAAACTTGAGAAGGCAGCTTATATGCTTGATCAAATTGGGAAAGAATATAATTCGAAAATTTCCTAATCAAAAGTAAGTTCATTGAAGCACCCTGTAAGAAGATAAATGATTTTAGAAAATAAATATTTTGAACAAGTTCATGTCCATCGCTATGGAGTAACGTTTAGTGTGCCTGACCGTAGAACTAGCGAACCCAGGTTCAAATTCTGGTTGAGACAAGTTAGCTGGTTGAGGTTTTTTCTATGTTTTTCCTCAACTCTTTAAGAGCAAATGCTGGGTAACTTTCGGCACTGGACCCTGGACTCATTTCGCTGGCATTATCACCCTCATCTCATTCAGACCATAGTAGTTGATAAAGCGTCGTAAAATAACTAAAAACAAGTTCAAATTTTTATTTATTCGGGCTGCAATATTTTTTATAAATCAGTTACAGATACAGAAAATAAATCAGTTACTGTAAGTATATGTGGAACCATGTGGAAAACGTTAGAGACAAAACACGTACAGATAGGAAATTAAAATTCTGTACAATACTGTTCTTAAGCCGTATGAGTTCGAGGACCCCTCTAATTTTTCCGAAACTCTTGACACATTTACTTTATACCTTTGTTTAGTATAAGATCTAATATTACTCTTTATGAATTTTGTATTTTTTTGTCAAAAGTGTTCTAATTGTGAAATGAAACGTTACAAAAGAGACTTATTGTTTTAAGTACGCACACAACTGGGATTGTTTTAAAAAAATTCGAACAAATAAACGTGTGCTTATATAGTATTAGGTAAACAATGGAAGAGGACGAATTGTTATATTATTGTATTCTTGTGGAGAAATATTGGAAGTGGGATTTAGGGGAATTCAGATCTCGCCCCTTTGCTTCTGCTCTTGCACGTCGCAAGGAGTAATTACTAGTTGCCATGGTTACGGCGCGCATCGCTATTCAACAGTCATTTTTGTTTGCGAACTACTAGCGCCACGGAGCGGTGTGGACGTTGCTAGAAACTCGTAGACATAGAGCGGCGTCTGCTGTCATTTCAGGTGGCTTAGCGGGGCGTTGTGGTTTGTTTATATAAATAGTGTTGAGGATAGCGTTTCCATTTATTTATTAAAACAGCATGCATATGACAATCTTTGATCAATTAATATCGCACTGAAATATTGTTTCCTAATGTCTCATTGAGGTTTTCACAGATGATAATGTATTAAATGGTTTACACTCGTGTGTGTTAAAAATCTCATCGTTCGGTTCAAGTGATACGCGGTAAACTTTGAATGACATTACGTTCAACTAGTCACTGGATTAAAGCTGTTATTCATAGCGACTAACAGGATAGTTTACTCAAGTGTGGCGTGTGCTTAAAAGTGGTAAAAGAAGAAATTGCGACCTGTTGCCCAAGAAAAGTGCAACGTAGCGATATATCTCTCCAGAGGAAAGCCCGTGAGAGGTTCCCTTTAAGCGAAATAACATCCAATTTTATAACAAGTGAGTAATTATACATTATTATTAATATTATGTGCCTAATTTAAATTTAGGCCTTCATTATATAAAATGAAGTGAGCTTACATTTAGCTAACGCAAGCATGCTTTCATTAAACAAATGGTTCAAAATTGCATTTCGTTACGGAACTCATACGTCTTTTAACATGAATTATTAGTTTTCACGTAGACTTTATTTCTTCTTTGTTGTAATTACAAATAAGGTAATAGTGATATTTTATGGTGTATTTAACCACAATTAAAAAATTCGGAGATGCAATTTTGTTTCGTTGAAAGAGAACTGAATCTTTCTTATATTTTGAAATTGTTATCTTTAATGAAATACATATTAGAAAATAAGAACTAAATACTTCTAAGATTGTATATTCGTACATCGCTGGAACATTTATTCATAAACAAGACACTGGAACAAATATAAAAAAGTAATTTGATCTCCATAGTCTACTGTACTTAATTAAATGAAAAGCGTGGTGAATGATATGCATGTACAGTATGTTCTATATATATATATATATATATATATATATATATATATATATATATATATATATATATACACATACAATTGTAGGTGTTTTAATTTTTAATAGTACCATTATTAACGAAAACATATGTGTATGATCCATATTTTAAATGGCCTACGAAAATAATATAATTTCTCCCATATGGAAAGAATTTAAGTTACATATTTTGATCTGTCTGATAATTTTAAGTATTTATTGACTTTTCTACTATTGTTACGAAATAGTTACGATAACAATGCAGATAAGTGTTTATACATATATGTATTTTGTGATTCGTTTTTTTGCTTATGCCGAATGACATTTATTTATTTAATTAATACAATAAGCTTCATACATATTTAATTATCTTCACCTCCTAGCCCTTGTTACTTTTACATTTATATTTATGCTATGTCTTGTACTTTTTCTTATTTATCTTCCTTTTATTTTTTCAAGATGTTCTCCTTTTGACTCATTCTGTAAAGAATCATCTTACTAACGCATTTCAAGGCTTCTAGACGTTCTTGAAAACCTGTAGTGAGCCTTTCTGTTTTTAATCGTTCGACATACAGTTTTCATTTTTCAATTAAGGATTATCGGTAATAAAGCATATAGATTAACATTGACTTTTACAACAATTAAGGAAATTTCTATTATAGCTTTGAAGGGTTCTCTGCAGATTTTACGGCGACATTTGTATTTCAATTCAAATTACAGTTGAATTTTCTCAGTCCATTTTTTTATCTGTATTTTTATAAATTTTCATTATGTGAAATATTATCTACTACAAATTTTAGTTTCTTGTAAACAAATTTCTTGTAAGACATTTTTAATGTCATCTTAAATGTTACTGTTTAACATTCTTTGTCTTTGGAAACCTCGCCAAGTTGAGGAAGATTTATTTATTTATTTATTTATTTATTTACATCTTCATTAACAGAAAAGGACACTTTTAAATTATAGGGTGATAATGGAATTGATATCTCTGATTGAAATTCTGACTGATAAGTACATCTATTATAAGACAGTACATCTCACTTGACGATATATCAGAGGAAGAACAATTGAAGACATTATTACAAAAACTGCCCTAGTCATTTTAATGAAATTGAGTTAAGGACACATTTGCCACTATTTCAAATGTTTATAGACTCCAAAAGTGACACATGTCAGGTGCAATAGCCACAAGGATGAATACCAGTTGTACGGAAACAGTTGACATGTGTTGTTCTATTTATTTTTATTGTTCTCCTGAAAAATAGCAATTTTGACAAGGGTTGTTTTTGTACTAATATCTTCAATTGTTTGTATGCATCTGAAGTCTGATTAGTGTAATATGTAGCTAGTCGGCGATGTATGCAATGGAGGGAGAAAGTAACTGGTCACACTACCCCATTATCTCCTGGTCTAGTTGCCTCATAAGTGGTGCCATGTTGGGTAATTATGGAATTCGACTACTGCGTGGTAATTATTTAACCCGACATGGCCCTACATAACTTATGTAACCCAAAAAATGTTTTTTTTTTACCATTAACTTTTTAGTTGTTGAGTATATGTGTGTTTAATATATGGCGAATCCACTATTGTGGAGTAACGGTTAATACACCTGCTCATGAAACGAGCGGGCCCGGGTTCAAATCCTGGTTGGGACAAGTTACCTGGTTGAGGTTTTTCCTCGAGGTTTTCCTCAACCCAGTAAGAAAAAATGATGGGTAACTTTCGGCATTGGACCTCGGACTCATTTCGGTGTCATTATCACCTTCATCTCATTCAGAAGCTATATAACTATTGCAGTTGAAAAAGCGTCATAAAGTAACCAATTAAAAAAATAAGTGGTAAAAAAACTGTTGAAATGATTATTTCGGGTAATTTCTGAGAAGGTGTTGGTCTTTTACAAGGTATATGTGACAATATTAGTGGGTTGGTTGAGGGGACATCTAAGTGATGTAAGGCCGAGGAATATGTGAAAAGATTTCAATGATCTTAAAATCCCTTCAACTAACCCATTAACCTTGTCACATACCTTGTAAAAGACTGACGTCTTCTCGGAAATTATCCTAAATAAGTTAAACACACAGTAAAACAATCAAACACAATTTCAACAGTTTTTCTGCCACTTAGTAAACACAAATAAAAAATGAATGAAAAAAACACTTTTTGGGGTATTGGGTATGTAGGGCCATGACAAGCTAAATACAGTAATTACTACTGCGCTGTTTTTTTAAATTAGGGCTCTTGATTATAGGGTAATTTTATAAGGTGAAAACAGTGTTTTGGTTTTGTTTTTCGGAAATGACGGGAACACTTTTTTTTTTATTGGTCATTTATTACGATTTATACGGTTGAATTTGCCGGGCGTTGTTACGATTGGTGGCTCGGTTTCAATGGGGGTTGTTGTGATTGGTTGCTGGATGGAGGAGTTCAATTGTTCGATCAATGGCAGTATTCAAGGGTCTGTCTTTTGTCTATATGACTTCGATGGGAGTGAATGAGGGGGGGGGGGTTTGCGACCTCATGCAGTGCCAGCGTGATCGTTACCTGGATTTATTTTCGCGTGTACATTCCAGATGAAATCAGGATCAAATCAAGAAGTTCCCTCCGTGTTCCGGTTACACATCTTGCATATACGGAGGTTAGGTTTGGTTAGTTTAGGTTTTTATTAACCAAGTCCGCGCATTCCGCGTATGCGCAGTTATCATCTCAGCCAAGATGATCCTATCGCGAGGCGCACGTGTGGATGGTGTGTTGTGTGCGGGTATAATCTGTCTTTTGTCTTTGACTTCGATGGGGGTAGATGGTGTGTTGTGCACGGGGTGTAGAACGAGGTAGAATTTATTAGATTGAGGGAAGAAGAATTGCGTAAGTTCTTAATTAATCATGGTGTGTTATGTAATAGTTGTGCGGGTGGCAATTGTGGGGATATTTTGAAAGCAGATTGGGAGACACTATATTCACCACTTCACGTATAATTGGTAAGTTGTAGAGCTTATTATATTCCCCGGTAATTATAGATTTTGAACTATTTTTTTCAAAAGTCATTTTCGCCGTATTTTATCGTTGTAAAAACGATAGAAATAAATTCAATTGTCGGAAACCACCTATAATAACGTAACCTAACCTAACATTCTTAGGTTAGGTTAGAGTTGATTTCCGACAGATGAAAATATTTATTTCGTTTTTAAAGATAAAGGTATCCCCGTCACATGCCAGGAAGGCACTTGGAGGGCATGGAGGTAGAGCCCCGTGCTCTCCATGACCTCGGCTCTAGAATAAGGTGGTGTGGTCGGCACCACGCTCTGACCGCCTTTTACCCCCGGGAAAAATCTGGTACTCAATTTTATAGGAGGCTGAGTGAACCTCGGGGCCGTTCTGAAAGTTTGGCAAGGAGAAAAAAATCCCTTCACCACTCGAGATCGAACTCCGGACCTTCCAGTCCGTAGCCAGCTGTTCTACCAACTGAGCTACTATCATTTTTACGACGGTAAAATACGGTAAAATTGGAAGTTTGAAAAAAATTGTCCAAAAGTAGTCAAACTCCATAATTTACCCCATGTTGGTATCTCTTGTACGGTTCAGACTTGTCTTCGGACAGTTGACTAAACAAAACAGTATAATTAATAGTTGATATTTGAGCCTGCATTCTGTGATTCATTTTCTTGCCGAGAGCTGAACACTCGCTTGTCGGCAATGAATTATATCTAGTCCGACCCAATTGTCAAAGGGAACTTCTTAGTACAGTGCATACATTTTATCTTTCCTCGTTTACATGTATGCACTGTCGCGACTGCTCTACATCCGCGAGCGAGAAAAGATAAAATGTATTCACTATATTTAATGAACTGCAAGACTAATATAAGTAGTGATTACTTGAGTAATTAAAATTAATTCATATGAATGTAAAGTATTGTTTTGCTGACTTTTAGTTGCGTATCTCAAGACAATCATTTGGTATGGTTGGTTTTCAATTAATCTAAAAATCTCATGAGATATTATGAGAATGAATATTTTTAAATGACGAACTTCGAGAGAGTCAGTGTTTCAGCTTTACATTATGACAGATTTAGTATGTAATTCTGGGAATTATACGGTGTCGAAGAGGTTAACAAATTAAACACTGCCAGAAAATTGAATTGGCCTGCTGTTGTTTAATGTAAGATTTGTTGTCCTTTTCGACTTATTACTAATAGCAGAATCTAGTAAGATTTATTTAGTTTTCGTCTGTTTGAGAAAGAATGAAATATTTAATGATTGAGAAAAGCGTCTCTTCACTTTCCCACTTCTTAGTAAAACAGCTTTTTATATGTTTATTGAGAGCATTTTGTTTTCTCGTATATATTCTAACACTGAACAGTATGAAATATTATGACTAATGACTCACTTACTACACAATAAAATTATAGAAATTGAGTATGTTACATAACCGAAAGTCGGAGAAGAAATTAAGTTTGATTCTCTTATGGCCGGTTTCACCAACCTTCGTTATTATTATAACGTCTCGTTAAATAATTTAATTAAACATTAGTCAGTTTTTGCGTTTCACCAAGCATCATTATTGCTAACGCATCTTTAAACTCGTCGTTAATTTATTAGGACCTATTCGTCGCGTTAAAACAGTAACGATGCGTTAAGAAGTCAACAACATGGCGGACGTATTCGATGCTGAAATTCTTTATTTAGTACTTCAATATAATGGCGAACTTATATGTTGTAATAACTCTCGGAATAATCATTTTGAAGATTTAAGTGATAAAGAATTCCACGAAAGCTACACATTAAGGAAATAAGCAGTAAGAATGATTCTAGAAGAAACTGAATATAGGTTAGAATACGACAGATGGAAACACCCACTTAACGCCTCTTCAACAGATTCTTCTCGCTTTAAGATAATGTTACGGGAAGTTTTGAAATAGTAATTGGTGATATGGACGGAGTGTCAAAAGCTGCATTGTCTAGATATGTAAATAAAGTATCCCTACTATCAACATTACGACCACAATACAGTCATTATTTTTATAATAGGTTTATAGCTAAATTTCCTGTCGTCACTGACAACGATAGATTGTGTACATGTTCCAATCATCTCTCCTGGCAGTAATATGGCCAAAAGATTCTGCAATAGAAGATCTTATTTTCCATTCAATATTCAAACAATTTCATAGGCCTATGTAAAGCTCCGCATATAAAAATTGTGGCTAAACTAGCGCTGTGGTAGTTTCCTTCGTACTCTGCTTATACACCTTCCGTGACAGGTTAGGTTTGGTTAGTTTAGGTTTTTGTTAAGTCTTGCATATACGTCAACTGCATCTCCTCAAAAAATATCTTATAAATTCAACGATTTTCACTTCCGAAACCAGCAGAATTACCTCAGCGCTAGTTTATTGAAATTGTAATAGGTTAGAATACGACAGACAAGAATCACCCACTTAACGCCTCTTCAACACATTCTTCTCGCTTTAAGATAATATTATGGTTAGCACAACATTCCAAAGGAGGATGCCTTTTTTAATGGAAAGGGTGCAAAGAGGTTTTCTTTTAGGAGAAAATGGATACCTCTTAAAATCCAATTTAATGACGGCTGTCCTGAATTCTGCCACATAAGCATGGTAAAATTGTTACAGAGTACATAAATCTGCATGAAATACAGTGGAAAAGTAGTATGCAATTTATGGAAGAGGCGATTTCCGTCCTAAATTTAGGCCTAAGAACAACTGCTTAGAATGCTTTGATATAATTAATTGTAGCATCAATTCTGAAGCTGTCGACCTTATCGTCCGCAAAATTGTACTGCTCTACATTCCTCTTATTTACATTTGGAAACATGTCTTTTTGTTTTTAATTACGTTATGACAACATACTGTATTTAGGAAGAATATCAAGAACTAAGAACTTCTAGATGTTCTTAAAATTACTGCCTCTTACCCGTTTGCCTATGATTATTTCCTAATGCCAAACAAAGTCAGCCATGATCATATGTAACTAATGAAATATGTGATTTCGAAGCCATGGTCGTATGAGAAATAAAGCATGCAAGATAGAAGTGCAAAATCCCCACGTTAGTAAACGCATACTAATTTTAAAGAAACGATGCTTGATGAAACACTCAACGTTTAAAGGTCTCGTTAAAATTAAACGATCTATTTGTTGACAAGTCGTTTGTGCTGATTTAAAGAAGGTTGGTGAAACCGGCCATTACTGTAATATCTGTGATTATAATAACGATCCTTCTACTCTTTTTCACGCTTATTATTGTTATAATCACTATCATCAGTAGCAGAAGAACAAATATCACAACCATTTTATTATTATTATTATTATTATTATTATTATTATTATTATTATTATTATTATTATTATTATTATTATTGGCATAACATTTAATTGCGAAATATGTTGCAGTATGGAACTTAAACATAGTCACTGTGGCAGGATTATAAAACTTAAAGAAGAACAGCAGTTAAGCTGTTATAAATAATTCATGCGAATATGACGGTAAGATTGATAAGGTAACCAACAAGAACGATGAGATGGGATAGACCCATCAAGACATACATACTGTAGATGAAATCAAAGAAAGAGTGAGGAGTATAATGAAGGAATGAAAAATGTATGCACTGAGGTGCAGGGACAAATGGATCTACGCAAGACTACCCTTGTAGAAGGAAAAATCCCTATCAGCAAATAAATAATAACTTAAATAATGATATTGTGCACTGTACTAGTGGTGATGGTACAATGCTGCTGCGACTACTACTGCGGTTAATAATAATTTATTTATTTATTGATATTTATCTGCTGGACAACAGCCATTGTCCAATGAAAGTCCAGCACAATGACACAATTAATAAGTTATATTAATTTGTACCATAGTTGTTCATTTTAAATACTTGAGTTAACAACAAAATAAAGAACATAGATTACAATAATTAATTTACAAGAATTAATGCTATAAAATATTAGGGAAAGGAATTGATTCTTACTACCAATTTGTGTATAAAGTTTATGCAAATAATATTAGCAAAGACATTGCCATATTCTAATATTTCTATACATTGAATGGATCGAAATCGCCTACATGTAAGTTAGCATGTTTAATAAATCTGGAGGCCGGCGAGGAAGATTTAATAATAATAATAATAATAATAATAATAATAATAATAATAATTGAGTGGGATGATGAGAATGGTAATTAGTATCACGGATACCACCACCACCACTAACACGGTCTATTTGATCAAATAGTTAGTCTATAATTATGATAGGAATGGCGTCGAATCGGGCAAATACGATGAAGCAAGACATAGGTAATGTATAATTCTGATAACAAGGAGGTAAATCACAAATTCTTTAACCAGGAATCAACTCCGAAAAAGTTTTATTGGACGCTATATTTGTTACCGGTGTCCCTAACGATAGAGAAGTCCCTGCAGTTTGCTAGATAGGTGTGTGTGAAGAGTTTTACATATTAGGTTAACTTATATAAGTGATCTTAGAAGATAGAATCTATTACTTCGAATAGTAAGATGACAGGGACATAGCAAGGGCCGGATATTTAAGTATGGAGATAGTGAAAATCACGACGTAATAGATGTACAAAAGATTTCTGCTAATCTTTACTAATTAAGTGATTCTTATTAATAATATGAGGATAAAACAATCGCGACAAATTGAGAAATAGAGTTCTAATAGCGAATTATGAACACATTCGCGAATTATTACTACTGCGTCGTTTTATAGCGAATTTCATATTCTTAATTTTTTTCACTTGAATTTGTTATATATCCAAGTAACCTACATTACATGGTATTCCAGGTGTTCTGATCATGTTAGTGCACTCTAAAGACGGAGAATTCAACATTTCACTAATAATTTGGAAGTGTTAATTTGAGGGATGCAAGTTTTTTTTAGTTTTTAATGAATGTATTAAATACAGTCTCAATCCAACAAATATTGTCTATAGGCACCTTTACCAGAATCCAACGAACCTTTAATGTTAATTATTCGCAAAGTAATAGTCATACTGAATTAATATACAATTCCAAAATAATTGTAGTGTCCAAAATTTCTATTAATCTCCGCCAAGAGTACAAATCAATCTCCGCCGACATCAATATTAAAAAACACAAATGATAAAATGAATCTCCATAAATACCTGCCCCTGGGCATAGCGTAAAAATAACGTCAAAAGTTTATTTCATCTATCATCTGCAATAGTAAAAATAGGCTGGGGTGAAGTCTTGGGGATAGTACTGATTTCCGATGCTGATCTAAAAAAGGTTTGTAGCTCCGGGCTACTCGTCCGCGAAACAGGACCTGGCTCTATCAGGGGCTGAGGCAGGATGATCCAACTGTCAGCGTCGGGTTCATGAATGCCACCCAGGCCACTTGTCGGACTTAAAAATCGTCGTATATATAGGGCGCAAAATGGGTCAAAGCGTACTTAGATGTACGGTCCCGTCTGGGTGCAGCCAGCCAATCAGAAGCTTAAGCAAGAAGATTTGTACTGTATTATATTGAGCAAGTTAGATTCGGACTAAATTTTTCTCATCGATTGGAGGTAAGATCGAACTTTTCTAGCATTACTAAACTCTATTTACTCCTATTGTGGTTCCCAAGGGTTGGTACAGTAGTTTTGAACTTCAATGAAGGGTAGCGGAAACGATGTATTCTGCAAAAGTGATGATGGCAATTACAGACACATTCAGTTGGTAGTTTCAATTTGTCAGCTAATGACAATTATGTAGTTTTCAATTTTATTTATGTTATTGTTGTTATAATGTTATTACTACTATTATTGTTAGGCCTATACTGTGTTGGAGCCTGAACTATACTCGTAGATCAGTAAGATGACTGTTTCTCACCAAAGGACCGGTTCAATCCCGAACGGTGTAGGGATATGTCTAGACTGTACAGCCGCTGTTGGCAGATCTCCACTCAATAATTTGTTATTCTCTCACTTTCATTTCGCTTTTGTTCGATTAAAGCGATATTGTTTCATAGCCATTTCAAGTTAACACAGTCATTGAATAACAATTTAATTATATTATTTTGTGAAGCACCAGGAAAAATTAGTTTTGTATTTGGTATTAAATTGATAATGACAATAATGGTATATTATTATTATTATTATTATTATTATTATTATTATTGGTCCACATCTGTGGAGTAACGGTCAGCGCGTCTGGCCGCGAAACCAGGTGGCCCGGGTTCGATTCCCGGTTGGGGCAAGTTACCTGGTTGAGATTTTTTCCGGGGTTTTCCCTCAACCCAATATGAGCAAATGCTGGGTAACTTTCGGTGCTGGACCCCGGACTCATTTCACCGGCATTATCACCTTCATCTCATTCAGACGCTAAATAACCTAAGATGATGATAAAGCGTCGTAAAATAACCTACTAAAATTATTATTATTATTATTATTATTATTATTATTATTGTTGTTGTTACTACTGTATTCTCTGCAAGAATAATTTGCCTTCTGAAAATTCGCTTCTTATTAATTCAGCTTCCTCAGTGATTATGCACGTTGTCTGATGGTTAAGGTTCGGACAAAGTAGCTGTATCAAGATAGGCTGTATAGCTGTATAGGATAGGGGCTTGATTTGCTTCAGACTAAGTAAACACTACCCCCTTTCGGGTGCATACTAATTCGGTCCCACCAGATATACAGTACTAATTCGGTCCGAACTATGCAGGTATGTACAAGTTTTATGTGTGTGTATACTGTATATATATATATATATATATATATATATATATATATATATATATATATATATATGCATACAGGATTTACTGGCATGTAAAAGAACTCCAGCGGAACAAAATTCCGGCGATATTGTTATAACCTCTGCAGTTGCGAGCGTCATTAAATCATAATTTATTTTTAGATAGTTGATAGCCGTCCCAACTAGGGTTTAATAATAATCGGCCTCCTAATCAATTCTAAGAGAGAGCTGGAGAATTGAAGTATTTTGGGATATTATTTCGAATAAATTTTATTCAGCTTCCTCCAAGTGAAGGCTGCCTAGAAGACAAAGCTTACCAAAAAATTGTTATAATGAAAAAAAGAAAAAAAGAAGAAGAAAACAATGGAGAAGAAAAAGAATAGTTACTGAATATTAACCGTTAAATTGTCAAAACATTTCTCACACTACTTTATTAAACCGTGTCGGGCAGTAAAGAAAACAACTATCGCAATGTCCATATTTTATATGTTGTGCATTGTTATAGTATTGTGAAATTTAAATTTTCCTACCATTTTTTTTCTGTTCTATTAAAATTATAGCATATTCTTTTAACCTGTTGTATCCTATAGGATACATCGTATTTGAATACATCAATCCTGATGCTACTTTCCAGATAGAATTATGGGCCAAATTCATAGCTACGACAGAAAGAACGACGAATAATTGTGAATCTTTCCATGCAAAGTTAAATGGCTTATTCTACACAGCTCATCCTAACGTCTTTCGATTAGTAGACGTTCTAAAACAATTCGAATTGATACATACAAATTAGAAGTCCAGCAACAAAAGATCAGACCAATTAAATAAAGACAAAATGACAGAATTTGTATCTAAATAAACAGACTCCAATATATAAAAACACTGTCCTACAAATTTCTCCCAAAAACATAGCTCCTAGTACCACTGACTACTCTGAAGTTTAAGGGTGCTATTCATAGACATTTCGCTAGCCCGGGCTACGAGCGTACTAAACAGGATTCATATCATATCATATCGCTGACACTGGTTTATGAATACGAAAAACGTTAGTTCGCTGATCATCCACCGAAAGCCCGCGCTAAGAATGTCTATGAATACGGCCCTAAGAGTTTTGACTAAGGTTTATACCGTACAATGTACATGATAACCAATATTTTTAACCGTGACTTAAGGAAGGGGCAGGCAATTTTATAGTTTGCTGTCTCGGGTCACGAATTTACCCGTCCCTGCCTTATGACAATCCTCTGGATAGAATGGGAAGGAAAATGTTGATTTCTAACCAGTACTGCTCTATTTTCGATCTGGGACCTAACTAGTACTGTTAACTTAAGGGCCTGGGACAGAACTAGTATTGTTTACTTCTTGGCTCCGGACCCAACTATAGTACATATTTGTGAACATGGGACCGAACTAGTAAACTCCGCCCCTTTCACTAGCTAAAACTACCTGCTGGGAAGAGCGCTCCCCTCCCCCTAGTTAAAACATCAATGAATGGACGGACAGTACAGCCAATAGGAACTGAATATACGTCACTAATGTGGCTGGGGGACACGCGAAAACTAGTTAATGTTTGTAAACAAAACGCACGGATCAGGGATGCCTATCCTGATACAGCTACTTTATCCCAACTTTACTGATAATATTTAAGGGAAAATCGCAATAAGCAGAACGTAGAAGCTCCGCCCACGACCCCTTCCACTTTTCCCCTACTAGCTCACCAGACACGCTACGTGATAGGCGAGCGTTGTGTCGACTGCACATTTCATGTGGGTGGGGATAACTTCCCCTAGTGGCGTTCTCTTTATTGCAACTTATCCAAAGTTATATTTATTTCTGAAAGAATTCCAGTTTACAGGTGATTTGTTCCTTCCTCTGCATCCTCTCTCCGGAGACCGAAAGACTTGCGAAGTTAAATGTGCTGATTTGGGAATCGACAGATTCGTTGTCGTTACTCTGAAGGCGTAGATGCGTACAAGGTGCCCAAATCGTGAGTCGCAATTATTTGTGGTTCTGTTTACATGCACACCGTACCTGATGCTTCCAACCCGCAGCAGCACTCCTTCACTCTGTGTTGATGTCTAACAGTCAGCGGTCAGTCTGTTCAATTGGACTGGCAATAACAGATATAGGCTACCACCTGAGTTTAACGCACTAGTTGAACAGGTTGAAAAATAGTAATTATTTTGAAGTTAAATTGTTTGTTTATATGTCAGTCTGAAAGACAAAAAAAAAGTTATGTTTAATTTTATTATCAAACAAATATTTTATATACTGCTAATTTTCATTATTTACTTAATTACTTTTTATTATTTCAATTGACAAAATACATTGCATAGGAAAAGTCAATAGTTATTTAGTTGAAATATTCATCACCAGAAAGAATAGCCTATAAACTTTTTTTTTTTTAATTAAATACTTTTTTTAGTTTAGTTTTAAAATGAGAAACCTTACTTACATTCTTAATAGCTTGAGCCAATTTATTATATAATTTCAAGCTAATGACATTTGATGATTTACATCCAACTCTTAATTTATTAAATCGAATGTGAAATGCATTACATTGTCTGGTATAACGGGGTTAGGTACAGCTTACAGCTGTAAAATTTTTGGAAATACTCAACGTTTTTTTCCCTCCATTATTATATGTTGTACAATAATGAAAATTGGTATGTGTAGATGTCCTTCTGGTATATGAAAAAAATATTTTTACGATTTAAAAAAAAAATATATATATTTTTTTCAAAATTCAAAATGTGCAATTCACTGTGCAGTGATGAAGCGTTTCCCTCATAACTCATAAACTTGTTAAATTTTTCATGTTCTCTCTCTTTTATTTTATTGCTGAAACTCATGTTTACAGTATAATGCTCTTTAAACTACATTTCTTAATAAGTAATATATATTTTTTTATTTTGTGTTAGAAGAAAATACTGATATTTGATCATTTTGTAAAATGAATTTATTTTTTTATCAGACAGTCTATCAAAGATAGAGAAGTGATCGTACATCATATTTTAGATATGACATGCATTAATACACACAAGAAATTTCATCACTGAATGTTTGATAGTTTTTGAGTTATGTGGGAAAAGCTTCATCACTACACAGTGAACTGAATTTAAAAAAAAAAAAAAAGTAAATAATTTTTTTTAAATCGTAAAAATATTTCTTTCGTATAGCAGAAGGACAGTGTTTTACACATACTAATTTTCATTATTGTACAAGATACAGTAATGGAGGAAAAAAATGTTGAATATTTCCAAAATTTTACTGCTGTAAGCTGTACCTAACCCCTTAAGACCATGAAAATTCCCATTCTGGATGAATATTTCCCTATTAAAAATAAGTACACAAATTAAAGATATATAAATCAGAAAAAATTAACATTTTAAAAGATTAAAAATATTCTTTACACGAAACTATAAAATGTGTTCCAGCCATACACCTTATTATTCTCTTTTGAGATATGAATACATCTTGTGTTGAGGTAGACCAACCCCAGAAACATATACCATATCTCAAACGAGATTAAACATATTCATGAAATATAGAAACTAGCTGGGTTTTTTGTCAGCACAGATCTCAAATTTTTTTTAAATGAAAGATAACGAATTCAATTTTGACATAACCTTAGTACAATGATTTTATAATTTAAATGTTCATCAATGATTAACACCAAAAACATTACAGTACTTAATGTTGGAAGGTCAACATAATTTACATGCAATCTCATATATATATATATATATATATATATATATAGTGAAATTATAAATATGTCGTTTTACTTAAATTTAAATGTAACAAATTTTCATTAAACCACCTTCGTATTTCATTTAAAATAGTATTACACTTGTTATCTAATATATTTTGAGATCGATCGGATACAATTAATTGTTGTCATTAGGTGAAGAGTACATTAAACTTATTGTTAATTATAAATACTCCGCTACTGGCGAAGCCTGCGTTTGTTACTGGAACACTTTTTCTTCACTTGTCTCATCACTCTCTCCTCTATGCTGCGTGGCGGGTAGCCGCATAATTGATTGATTCGAGATTGAACTTCAGACTGAACACCTATGCTTTATAGCAGGGATGGGCACTATGTTCCCGCGCGGGTATTGTATACACCACCCTTAATTTCTCCCTCCCCAAATATTATACCTGTCTCCGTCTACGTGCAACAAACAGAGGTGAAACACTTTACCATAGCGTTCTAACAAGGGGTGAGTAAAGGTGGTGGAATATGGCGAATAAATTGTAGGTTTCGTTTTAATTTCCAAGAAACATGGGAACAAGACTATTTTGCTATTATGAATAAAAGTAAAATTCAATCCCTTTATATAAAACATAATATCATACGGTGCTTCGATCTTGAACATAAGAAGGATTTTGGCAAACATGAACTTGTAGGTAAGAGTTTAAACAGGATTGTTAAAAAATAGTCTATATTAATAAAATAGTTGTTACATGCGATAAAGCAATGTGTTATTTTAATGCAATTTGTTTGCAAGTTGAAATAGTGAGATAATTTTTAAGAATTTACAACAATAATTTGCTAATGGAAACCCAACCCACAATCACTACTAGTTGAAAATGCAGTCAATTTATAGCATTTCAAACACGTAAACGAGTCGTAGAGAACAATACCTTTTCAAATGCCAGGTAAAACCAGCAAGGAATTGTATGAATTATTATCTAATAACAAATCTCATAACTTACGTAATTTCGCAGCTAAGATGCTGGCAATCTTTGAATCCACTTATGTCTGGGAACATATTTTTTCTTAAATGAACCAGATCAAAATATTACGCGTACACTTCTAACAGCCTATCACTTCGTAACTGCTTTACATTTATGTAGTAATAGTATTCATTGCAGTAGGATAAACAGACTCATCCTGACCATACATTATAGGCCACCTAGAGCTTATAAGTGGTTATTTATAATGAGTGCTAAGCCATAATGAGTTGATTTGAAATGTTTAGTGTAATGCCATGCCGCATTAGTTTTGTACAGTCCTAATCTGAAGAGAAGTCAAGTTCATGTGATGTAAACACGTGCGAAATATTGGGGAAGGGATGAACTGGTTCACACTTACTTCCCCTCCGTTATGCCCATCCCTGCTCTATGGGGGATTTTATTCTCGTTGTAAGAAGTGCAGAAAAATTATTGCGGTTATTTTCTCTTCCGAAATTATTTCTAGGCATTTGTCGAAATTCACGTTTTCAGCATCCTTGTTACTTGTAGGCTACTATAGGCCTACACATGAATTAATAATTTCAAACTGTTACTTTTAAATTTAAGACAGCTGCGATTTTCTTAAAAAAAAACTGCACATCTTCAAAAAATAACTGACTATAATAATTATCTGCTGTCATCTCTTATTTTGTGGATAGACTAGACTATATAAAATTTCCACTATAGCCTATGTTTTGTATACAGAAACTACACGTATATTTCACTTAATAGTTGAGTTAATTCATTTCTCTTGATTTCTCGATCGACAAACGTGCTGAAAGATTATTACTGCGCTTCGACAGCGGTTGCGTGTCACCTAGATTGATGTTAACAGCGATACGAACATGACATGACGTAACGTAGCTGGAGTAGGGGAAGTACAGAGAATTAAAACTAGCTGTAAGGGGTGGCGAACAGAAGTCGTAGCTTAGACGCAGTGGAAAGTAACATTGAACAGGTAAACAGCCACGTTCTTTACCACTCTCTGTCAATTGACATTTACCAGAGAGTCGGCCTCGATAGCATAGTTGGTATAGCATTGGCCTTCTATGCTCGAGGTTGCGGGTTCGATCCCGGCCCAGGTCGATGGCAATTAACTGTGTTTAATTGCGACAGGCTCATGTCAGTAGTTTTACTGGCATGTAAAAGAACTCCTGCGGGACAAAATTCCGACACACCGGCAACGCTGATATAACCTCTGCAGTTGCGAGTGTCGTTAAATAAACCATAATTTTTTTACGAGATCGTCATAGGTACAGTCCGCACTTCAGGAGAAGATCCGAGGAAGGAATGTGAGCTTTCCCCTTCTCTTACAACCAACTCCCCAACATGGAACAGGCCGGCCAATGACTAAACCTTGTTTGTCCCAGCCGGCCAATGACACCATCTCCATCCACCTGCTCCTTCAGAGGAGCTGAGTTACTAGTCGAACCTCTCCTCTTACCCCGCAAGGACCATACCCCCTCGCAAGTATCCTCTCGTGAAATTTGGATGTGCCGCAGGTGAACATTGTCAACAATAATTCAAAGATCAGTACATAATTATACCATCAGGAATTCGGTAAGCAATGCTTTTCTTTAAAGGGAGAAAATACTATATAATGCAAATTGTGCCATATAACAAGTAGTCCACACCTGTGGCGTAACAGTCAGCGTGTCTGGCCGCAAAACCAGGTGGCCAGGGTTCGATTCCCGGTCAGGACAAGTTACCTGGTTGAGGTTTTTTCCGGGGTTTTCCCTCAACTCAATATGAGCAAATGCTGGGTAATTTTCGGTGCTGGACTCCGGACTCATTTAACCGGCATTATCACTTTCATCTTATTCAGACGCTAAATAACCTGAGATGTTGATAAAGCGTCGTAAAATAACCTACTAAAAATAAATACGAGTAGGCCTATGTATGCTATATATACGTATGTACAAGGTGGTCAAAAGTAGCTTTCCACAAACACTTCCTTACATTTAATTACATTCAATTTACATTTGACTGCACATTTATTTACATATTTTGTGTGTGTGCGTGCAATCTTTTGTCTTCATTTTCCTTAAAAATGAGTATTGCCATTTTGTTTTTTTAGTGACTGCCTTCCATCCCATCCATTTTATTCTCCTTTTGGACCGCGTCAGTGAATGTTAGTCCAGCCACTTACATTATTGGGTCTGACTGGAGAGTCGGTGTTGTCCGGAGTGTTTTTCACCGTACTACACAACTGAGAAAAAGAGCTTTTATCCTACTCGCACGTTGTGACCGAAACACTGAAATCATTGTGCAAACGAATTGTTAATGGCCTATTTTATTTTTTTAATTCTCGGATAATGGAGTTCTTGTTCTGGTGTGCTGTACATAAACGTTATTTTTTAGCTCTAACTTATACACTACAAATACGTTTATTTTCACTCCTTTTTATAGACTCGATCAGTTAATAGAATTAAAAAAGATCAGCTTATCAATTTGCTCTTGTACGAAGAAGGGACCCGAAGCTCGCACTGTAGCCTGAGGTTTATTTTGCTTACCACGCCTATTCTATGAATTATTGGGTAGCCAGGTCGAACTGCCGCGCTCTTGTACAAGAACAGCACGCCGCACCATGAACTTAATCCATGCTATCGTATGGATGATATAATGATGCTATGTGAATTAATGATGGCAAATGAGTCCAAAGTCCAACACCGAAAGTTACCCAGCAATTCTGCTTCAATTGGTCGAGGAAAAACTTGAAAGTAAAGCAGTTGAAAGGCACGGGGATTACGTGGAAAAGTGACATTTTGTTCCTAAAGATGTATCTACATTCTGTGAAAATAGCAAAACTGTAGGATAAAAGTGTAATTTTTAAATAAATATTGTGAATTACTTTTGGAGTGACCATCGTATATATATATTTATATATTTTTGATCGATTGAAAATAATAATTTTAGTTTCCGACATAGCTAGATGTTTAAGTTTTAATATGGTACCTCAATGAAGTCTTTTGAATGCTACTTTTTGTCCGTTGGAAGGATAATAAATGAGTCGTTGGGAGCAGAAGTGGTGTAAGTCAAAAATGGGTAATGAAGGTTAAAGTAAACATTCTGTAAAATACAGCGCAAAGTAGCAATTAATATTCAATTTATTTAAACTATTAGTAGTCGGTGGATAGCACGAAGGACATATCAATTGCTAATTTGCGCTGTATTTTACAGAATTTTTACTTTAAATCTCATTACCCAGTTCTGAACTACACCAATTCTACTTTGAACAGCTCAAATATGGGAAAATGTGAATAGGAAGAAACAGACATTGAAGATGGTACAAGGTATAGGAAGTATAGTGCGCTACAAGAAATTAACTTCCAGATGAGGCAAAAACATAATTTACCAAAATTTTGAAGAAATCTGACATTTCTAGAGTAGATGTAGGTATACCTTAATATGATTGGACGAGTCCCGGTCGGGGCAAGTTACCTGGTTGAGGTTTTTTTTACAGAGTTTTTCTTCAACCCAATATGAGCAAATGCTTGGTAATTATCGGTGCTGGACCCCGGACTTATTTCACCAGCATTATTACCTTCTCATTCAAGCGCTAAATAATCTGAGATATTGATACAGCGTCGTAAAATAACTTACTAAAAATATGACTGGAGAAACCGAATCGCTTCACAAGCACGGTTCTTAATCAAGATTTTATAACAGAATAAATTAAAATACTTCAGTTAACAAAATATCAGTACCAGTAACTAAAAAAAAATGTCTTTAGGAATATTATTAAAAAAATGTATTTGTTAAATGTGTTTTACTGCATTTGTGCAAGAGAAATAAAATTAGAATGGTATTATTACTATAGGCTCTATAACTTTCAATTTAATTTTTAAATAATTTAAATCCTCCTTGTTTATTGTCTGTATTTCTCGATTGTATAAGGATTGCTGCTTAAGCACGAGTTTCACTCTAACAGGGATACGGTAGAACAGGGATTCTTGTTTATTTATTTTGTAAAAGTGTTGGCAATTTATATTTTTGTAGGACGCACAATGACCAAAACCTGTCTAAGTGTAAGAATTCGTTTCTGATCCAGCCCACGAAAAGCCAAGCCAGGGGAGTTCCCGAATAAAGATTTTACGTGTTTTATTATCAAAATATTAAACTTGCACGAAACTTCAGCAAATATTGTTCTAAACTTACTCCTAATTGGCAAGTAGTTTTCTTAGAAAGTTGTGTATTTATCTTACGTTGAGTTTCACGCTCAGGATAGAAATTTCACTAATAATAAAGGTTCGGTATTTAATTGCTAAGTCAGTTTGGTTAGTGAGAATTTTGCTGCAGGTTTTATCTGCAAATTGTTTCTTCGTTTATGTACACAGACGTTCATGTAGTTTTGATTGTTTTATATATTACTTAGAATGTATAATGAGTAAGATTCGGATAAAGTAGCTGCATGAGGATAGCATCCTTGGTCTGTGCGTTTTGTTTACAAACATTAACTGTTGTCGCGTGTATTCAGTTCCTATCGGAAGTACTGGCCATTCATTGATGTTTTAGCTAGGGGGTAGGGAACTCTCGCTCTTCCTAACAGGTAGAGTTTTAGCTAGTGGAAGAGGATAGTGTTTACTTAGTCTGAAGCAAGTTAAGGTATTATCTTTTACAGCTTATCCTGATACAGCTTCTTTTTCCGAACCTTAATAATAAGATATGCATGGGATGTTAGTTTATTTTACAATTTAAAGATGATTTCAGAATTTGAAATTAGCCTTAAAGCCTTTTGAACACACTGTTTTTGAAAGCTATGTTTTTTTTTAGTTAAACGGTGATATTTTAATCGGACGCAAATCTATCGAAATTCAGATTCAAGATGATTGGCTACATTAAGTGGCAATTTTTAGTAGCGACTTCTTTGGAAATAAATTAAAACTGACCTTTTTGTGTCGTAGATTTACGGCACATAAGAGAAATGCGCCCGTGGCTGAGAATGCTTGAGGAAAACTTTACAAACCAGCTGTCTCGATCACCAGCTCACTGTTTTGCAGACAAATGATTCTGCCGACAAACGTCCCTCTTTTAACTATAGATATTTGTATAGCATAGTGTCTTGTGAGGCTTTAGAGACTCTTGATAGACTAAGTAGAGGATTGATAACAGAATCACTTGCCTAGTACGAGTATATGGTAGCGTTTTCCAACCTTTGGCTAGCCACGGGCCGGCAGAAGATATGGAAAAATTTTGTATCAAGTTTTTTTAAGTGTTTATTATATTAATCCTCATTATTAAAATTTGCAATACTTGAATTCGAAATTTTACAATCACATCCGGAAACTGTCCGTTCATCCTTCTTCTCTCAAAATCACTGGCATTTACTCAATGCGACATTTGCTGTTTGTCAAAATCTTTTTGATTTGTGGTTCCAACACTGAAAGAGATTGAAAGACATAGTGCGGCACTAACGTCCTTCTGGTTCCTAAAAATTTACCAATCATTTTAAAACTTTTTTACTGAGATCTAGATACATTTTTTTCCACAGATATCCAGAAATGATACTGTGACTTGATTTTACATTTTATTGTTCGCTAGATTTAATGATGAGAACTCTTGCTCGGACGTATTTTCGAATCTCACTTCGACTGTTTTATAGGTTTGATTATTTTCTGAGGTTTTATTCAGCTTTAAGGCTCGTATCGTTATCACCAATTCTACCAACTGTGTCGTTAAAAACCGCCTTTAAAGATAAAAATAAAATGGGACATATGGGGTCGCACACTATACGTCATTAGTCTGCGTCGCATTCGGTACTGAGTAACGGAGTCCAAGCATAGAAAGAAATAAACTAACCTGACTCTCGGTGAGTTTGATGTCAGGATTTTTCTTCCTCCATGTGGACTGTGTTCACCATTATTGTAGGCATTTATCTACCCCTCCCGCTACTCCCAGGTCACGAGCACCTGGAGCTCGCACAGGCGGTGGCTATGCTCCCTGTAGTGGGGCTGCCTCCAAGGAAAGTTTCCACCGTCCATCTTCCTTTAGAGTGTAGCCTACTAAATCTAATTCCGCTAGTCATTATTGTGGAGTTCAGGGTCTCACTCGAGAAGGAAACGTAAACGTAAACATAACGTTTACGTGAATGCTGAGAGTCTTGCTAGTTAAAGTAATCATTCAGAATACCTACACCTAACCTAACCATAACGACGTAAAATTAGGAGTTTAAGGCGCAATTCACACAGAGAAGACGTGGCTCGGACATCGGGGATAGCCAGGGATCGAGTTCTGGCGTCCTGGATTGAAGACCAACGTGTTAGTGCTTGAGTCTCGACTGTATGTAAGCTAAACACGGATAGAGCAGCTATATAAAATAATTATAAGATATATTTCGTAAATCAGTTTCTGTGACCAGATATGAACTGAATGTATTAAAATAATGGTTATAATCATCATAATCATTATAGTCCCATCGCTCTTATTTCCGGCAGCCAATCACGTTGCCGGTCGGCTACATTTAAACGTGTGCGTCTTGTGATTCGCTGATTCATTTCTTATGGCTCGATAAATACTTAATATAATCGCCCGCCATTTTAGCTCTTTCGTTGGCGTTCGCAGAAAGCACACGAGGACGTTATTTGCCGCTCAATTATTTGCTGAATTACAGTGCGTTTGATTTATTATCATAGGAGCTACGACATGATAATGTTTAACGGTGTGACAAATAGATTCCTCGTCTGGTAGATCGACAACGAAAGAACAAAAATGGCGAACGATACTACCTTCCTAGACTTCATAGAGCCTTCACTTCCTAAGACGTAAGCAAAGAGGAGGAGTCACGTCGGGAATAACAGCGTCGCGACTATAACTTTAATTAATTTAGGTATGTTTCGGACACTATGTATTGTGGGTCTCTGTCACCAGGGCATGGCGCATCCTCAGGTTGCGGATAAAAGAGACGGCCTCCAGATATGGAGAATAGCTGCGAATATATTGAATAAGCGATCGCGGATAGCCAATAAGGGGTGGTCCTCCAGCTTGGAGGCTGGACGAAGGATTAACAACATATCACCGTAAAAACAGCTTGTTACGAAACCCAAAAATAAAAGTTACAAGAGAATGGAGAAAGTTACACAACGCAGAACTGCAACCATTGTATTCTTCACTTGACATAATTGGGAACATTAAATCCTGACGTTTGAAATTGAGCAGGGCTTGTAGCACATATGGGCGAATCCAGAAATGCATATAGAGTGTTAGTTGCAAGGCCGGAGGAAAAAAGGCCTTTGGGGAGGCGGAGACGTAGATGGGAGAATAATATTAAAATGGATTTGACGGTCGTGGGATATAATGATACAGACTGGATTAATGTTGCTCAGATAGGGACTGATGGCGGGCTTAAGTTATGTGAGGGCGGCAATGAACCTCCGGTTCCGTAAAAGCCGTAAGTATGTTTCGGACTTCGTATTCATTGTATGTACCTAGCAACAAATCGTTTCTTCAGATGGTCTATGATCTATGTATTCTTTCAGGTAGACCTATCTCAATTTGGACTCCTAAAAAAAAAAAAAAACTGCGAAATCTTTGAACTTTATATCTGTTTATTTTTTCTTACGTAGCCTGTATTGGATTCAAACTTAACTGAAGTCATTTATAAATTAAAGAATTCGGGAGTAAATAGTGATATAACTATCAAAATTGACATTTTTCTGGTTGTTAACAGCTTATAAGCCACATTATCTATGATTTGATTAAATAACTATATAAATATGTTACAAATGATTGGATTATGCTGCTTGAAAACTATGGCAATTCTCTTGTGTTTGCAGTAAAAATTAAAATGTATGCAATTTGTATATATACACATACATATATGTGGGTTATCATTATTTACTCCCGAAGTCTTCAATTGAAAGGTGGATTCCAAACTGGCCTAAGTCAAAATGACAAGTTATGAGAAAAATTACAAAAATTGATGAAACAAATTTGACGCTACTTGTGCCTGCATATGTTTCTTCAAAGGGATCTAAGTTAAGACTTAGAAAAGTCTGTTAAATAAACTTACACAGTTATGGGCTTGGAAAGGATAAATATAAAGTTAATAGAACAAGTTGAAGTCTTAAAAAATGACTTAGGATACTTTGGAATCCATCTCTTCTGTTTATAGCAGTTGTAAGAGAAAGAAAGGCAGTGAAAACTTCAAATTTAATGTAATAAAACTTTTATCTATAGACCTTGATGACAATGAATTTGAGAAAATATTGATTATTATAATTATATATAAAAATCGTATTATGATGAAGTTCTCGATATTTTCCAATCGTCTTTATCAACGGGAATTGAAGAAGGATATTTATGTAGTTTAGGAATAACATATCCTTCCAAAAAAAGTTTATGCTAGCTCACTCTTCCATTGACTCACTTTTATTTTCCATAAACCGCAGCTATAACTTTCTGAGATTTCAATGAAAGAGAGCATTGACAATAGACTATTCTTCGTGAATGATTCTTACCCTCTTCAATCACCAACAACGATCCATAAAAAGAAGTGTATTGAAAGTTTTGCGATCTTGAAATCGTGACAACAGATTTCAACAACTAGACACAGATCTTCACGCTTACCCATGTCCATTAGCACTGCAGCAGATGCAGAGGAAAATAAAGCAACATATTAGTGCTTCTCACGGAGATGATGTTAATCTGTACTGAGGAGTTAAAAGAATGTAAATAGTAGTTTATTAGGTACTAGAGTTCAAGAGTATAATCTGACCAAAAGGATGGCATGTACAATATATTTGTTACCAATTTGATGTTCCATGTTGTCCTAGTTGGAAGCCTTCCGTACTGATTATAAATAACAGAAATTCCGTCACTTGACTCTTTACTCGTGTAAGGTTGAAATTATGAGTTCCATTTCTAGAGAGAAGAAAATGAATAGGCTACTACGGCGATGCGACCACTAGTCTATCTCATGAAAAGTTTTACGCGTTTCGAAACAATTCAAAATCTCGCGCAGTAGCTACGTACTTTAAGATGTCATGCTTTGGATTAGCGATAAGAAATGAGTGCTAGTTCGAGTCCTCGTGGGAGAAGAAACTTTCTCATTAAATTTCGGCCAATGCACAGTGATCCGGAAGTGAAAAATCTTTGCCAAAATTCAAATCTTCTACCGTAAATTTAAAGAAAAATGTTTATGCATTTCTTTAATAAATAATTAATTGGAGTAATTTATCCTATATTTTTACATCTCCAACGTCGTTTTTACTCTTATTTTTAGTATTAGAAACAACGAACTTATAATTCGTACGATTTTTACGGTAGGAAAATAAAGTTTCTGAATTCGCCAATAGATTGAAATTTTGAATTATAACATAAATTTACGGCTTTTCGGACTTCGTTTATTACTTTAACCATAACATATAATATTTATGCGCTGACTTTTTCATTTATGAATAGCTCTGTAATTTTTGTGTGTCCGGTCGAGGTGGACCGGGGGGGGGGTGCAATGGTGGCTCTCGTGCTCTTCTTTCGGCCATTTTTCGTCTTATCACCAACCACCCCTTTTCGTTCTCTCGTCTTTTTCATCACTCTGTTTCTCTCCGCCTGCCACCACTGCATGCGGAACGTCCACCACATCATCACAGCCATTTCCACCTCTCCATCCCCGCTGTTAGTTTTTGCCACGTCCGCCACCATGACGGGATTTGTTAAGGATACCTGATGAGCTTCATTCTTCTTCCCCTTCTAGTTATTATATTCATTCTTAGATTAAGATTCTTAGGCTTATAACTCTCGTCTCGCCAGCGGGGATCTTTCCTATCTCCGTGATCCTGTCCCACGGATTAGAGCGCTACTTCCGAATTGTGTGGTCCGACAGGGCGCATAGCAACGAAGCAATAGTGGACCCTTCACACTGCCCCTATATGAAAGTTTTTATGTGCGGAGCCCGGACCAGTAGTCACGTACATTCACGTAGAGCCCCAGTGGGGGCTCACGGCGATTTAGATGCTCCGGTGACCGACTCTGCTCGCAAGGCGCTCCGACGTGTTACCGCTGACGAAAGGGTTACGCGATGTAATCAACCGCAAGTCCCCTGAAGCTGCGTGCGTTCTCGAATTATTCGGCTTAAGATGGTCGGGCGAGCTTTTTACGAGTCGAGATGTGGAAGTTGGATAGCTCTAATATTGTTCAGTCTAAAGTGGGGAGCCAAGGGCGGTTATTCCCGTGGTAGGGGCATAAAATTGCGTATCGCCTCTGGTGTACGACTTGCAGTTAGGGGCCATATTCATAGACATTCTTAGCGCGGGCTTCCGGTGGATGATCAGCGAACTAACGTTTTTTGTTTTCATAAACCAATGTTAGCGATATATGATATGATATGAATCTTGTACAAGTAATCACTCGATAGCCGGGGCTAGTTTAGCACGCTAGTAGCGCGGGCTAGCGAAATGTCTATGCATAGTACCCTAGGTGTTTAATGCCCAGTTTAAAGGGTAACTTGCGTGAAGTGGGTTGCTTGGGATCGGGCTGTGTGGGGGGGGGGGGATTCCCATGGCCGGCACAGACCGAGAAGAATTTTTTAGGTATCTTTTTCTTACACCTCCCCGGTGGCCGACGGTTAGGTAGGGGAGGGGCAGTTCCAAATGGCCTCATATCCCACTAATAAAAAATTAAGAAAAGAAGAACCTAAAAAAAAAAAAGGTACAGAGACTGGTGGTCTGATGACGAACACAGCTATGGATCTATTCGGTGACTTTTTCATGTATGAATAGTTTTTATTTTATTAGGTTATTTTACGACGCTGTATCAACATCTAGGCTATTTAGCGTCTGAATGAAATGAAGGTGATAATGCCGGTGAAATGAGTCCGGGGTCCAGCTCCGAAAGTTACCCAGCATTTGCTCGTATTGGGTTGAGGGAAAACCCCGGAAAAAACCTCAACCAGGTAACTTGCCCCGACCGGGATTCGAACCCGGGCCACCTTGTTTCGCGCCCAGACGCGCTGACCGTTACTCCACAGGTGTGAACTTTATGAATAGTTCTATAATTTTTGTGTGTAATGTTTTACATGTATATTGACGTACAAAATTTTGAGAATGAGGTAGGATCACATTTTTATTGCGAAATATTTCTGGAAACACGCTCAGGTCAATAAACAGAGAAACATTTGGGGAAGTTATCGAATTTGGAGTGTGGATGAATTTATTTGCAGCCCTGATATGCGCCGGGATAACATTAATCGCTCGTCATTTCACTTTATCACACAGTCTTGTTTATGTTAGATGTATTGCTGAATGTGTTCGTTTTAGATAGCAGAAAATTTGTTAATTTTGTCTAAATTAATTGAATTTTGTTTAAATGTACGCCCTGTAAGGGGTAGTTTACCTTGCACAAACGTATACTAAACAAACATAGGCTTACTACCTGTAATTACTGTACAAAGTTTCATAAAAATCTGTTAGATAGAAAAATTATTAATTTTCTCTAAATGAACCCCCTATAAGGAGTAGTTTTTCTTATACAAACTTAATCAGAGTTTGTATACAAAAACAAATGTGCTATCTGTAACTACTGTACAAAGTTTCATGAAACTCTGTTAGATACGTGAAAAGTTATTAATTTTCTCTAAGTGAACCCCCTATAAAGGTTAGTTTCCTTTATGCAAACGTGATCAGAATTTGTATACAAAACAAGTATACTACCTGTGACTACTGTATAAAGTTCCATAAAAATCTGTTACATATGTGAAAAGTTATTAATTTTGCTCAGATGAATTTACGTTTCAGATCACAGTGCAGTGTATGAGATTGGTGTCCTCTCAGTATCGTGATGAATTTGTGGAGTTACAGTTAATAGCCAAATCCGTTTCCGTAATCCAGCAGTAATGGTGGGATCATCGTACTGACTGCACGTTACCCACCTTATTAGGTGGATGATCGTTCACACTTGCATGTGAACATGAGGACAAAAGTCGACTGTCGGTCTTTGTTCCGAACGCATGCAGCATAAATACTTGTTGAGGCGAGTCTGGAATACGTCATGGGACTACCTGGCATTCGCATTGCAGTTGGAGAAAACTTCGTATGAAACGTTATCAGGTAATGAGTCCAAGAGGGATTCAAACCCACGCCCAAACGTAGTCTCGAAGTAAGAATCCAGCTCGCTGCTTTATTCCACGTTGTTGGCTTCTGAAGTTTATGCAAATACAGTTTTAACACGGGACATTACTGCAGTGACGAATAAAATGTGAAGTACCAAGAAAAGAGTACCGCATTTCTTTTTCTTTTTTTTTTGTTTGTTAGACGTGTCGCAAATTCTGTATAAATTAATTACATTGAATCTCGTGTTATACATATGTATTGTGTATTATGAGCTCTTAGTTCTATCTTGTATTTCTCGTATGTTCTTGTTGAGAGATTGTTGAAATTTTAATGTGAAATATGCATCTGCTGCCACTCATGGTCTACATTACGTTTTCATTGTAATTTACATTTTCCCCTTGTGTCCGAAACCAGACGTACACTACGAAGTCCACATTAATTTAGAGTGGTAAAAGAAGCTTTATGGAATGTTTGCACTTTTTTTTGATGAAGGAACAGTTTAATTTATTTATTCTAAAAAATATAACCAACCCAGAAGTCAATGAATTCGTAAGTGATACATTTTAATCATACTTATTAGGTCGGTTTCTACAACACTGGATAAATATTTGTCCTCTGGATAAATATGAAAATTGCTTCAAAATTGTTTCTACAAAGATTGGATAGTTCTGTCCATTGACAGACCATATGGGTAAATTACCACTCGCAGATGGCGAGATAACATTATCCTGCCTACTAAGACCAATATGGCGGACATAAATCACAGCTGATAGCCAAGAATGTTGATTCTGCATAATAAAAAATACTTAGTGAGTTTGTTTCTATGTATTTATTACATAATAGGTAACACAAAATAGAGGTAGATGATAGTTCATAGATGAAGAAATTATGCAAATAGTGCAAAGAATTGCGAGGCCGAGAGTATTTCGACGAAGGTAAGAAATATTGCCTAGTTTCATTTCATTATTATGGCTTCCATGCTATGTGATCGTTAAATTTTGTGTATTGTGTTGCAAACTGAAACATCAATATTTTATTACATAGAATATTTTATTTTGATGTTAACTGTGTTTATGATAAGTCGAGATAATAAGTGAGACATAGCCTACATGCAAAAATTAGACTCAATATAGTAAATTGCAAGTAATTAACTAACAGGAAGTTCTTTCTATTTTCCTCAGGCGTAATCCCTATGGAATTTATAGTGATGCATTTTTTTATAGAGAGGCCTATCCACTGACGAAAAACACGGTTCTCAAAGTTTTGGAGAAAATTGAGCATAACATAATCTCAACATGTAACCGTTCCTCTCCAATTTCTCCCATGAATCAGTTATTAACTTGTTCAAGATTTTATGCTACTGGAAAATTTTAAATATTAATTGGAGATTATTCACAAATACACAAGACAACAGTATGCCGAATTATTAAAAGAGTCTCAAATTCAATTGATAGTATGGGCAATGAATATATTACCAACTGCTTCCAAATTTTATATGATAATCTCAACACAGAAAACGAAAGTAATGGCATTTTTGGGCTCAGAACCAATTCAGAGTAAAATTTGTGTAAATGTTTTCATAGAACGTGTTAGTTCATTCAATTACCTTGGATACAATATCTCTTTTGCTGACGAAGATATGAAGATTAAAATTTCCAAATTCACCAAGATCCTGGGTGAAATCAATCAGGTTTTAAGCCTTCTCAAGTCCAGCGACACACTAGACTCAGGATATATAAAACTCTTGCACGATCAGTTCTGACACCTGGACCATCAAAAAGGCTGACGAAAATACACTCACAACAGCCGAAATGCTATTTATGAGAAGAATAAAATTGCTGGTTACTCCCTCCTTGACCATAAAAGAAATGAGGGCATTCTTAAAGAATTAAAAGTAGATTAAATTACCGAGTACATAGAACAATACAGACTGAACTGGAAAGAACATGTTGCCAGGATGCCCTCCAACCGCTTAACTGATCTTACGCTATACTCCAAGAGGTCGAAGAAACTTGGGAAGATCGAAAAAGAGCTGGGCAGAGACCGCAACAGACCCCTAGGTCTAATAGGCCTACGTGAAATGGTTAAGATATATTACTATGCCCACAGGGAACCGTTGTTCAAGAATTTCATAGCTTTTCTGATTTCCCAAATGTATTAGGTTATATAGATAGAACCCATATGATGCGATTAGGATAGGAGTGTTAATATTAATATTATTACATTATATTATTATACTATTTTCCAATTACAACTTATTTCTGAGGAATACGGGATTAAATTTCAGTTAGTAAAACTAAAGTAATAGGACTCATCGGAAAAAATCATCTCGGCAGCAGAATTTGCCTTTATAATAAACCTGTTCAGCAAGTCTCTTGTGTTAAATATTTGGGTTATCATTTGAGCTATGAACAAGGAAAAGATATTTCTACAAAACTGAATTACTTTAACTATGTAATGAATACCATTAATAACATTTTCAAGCCATCTCTTGTCCAAAAACATACAAGAATTAAAGCCTATAACACATTGGGGAGACCTGTTTTCATGTATGGAAGTGAAACTTGGACCATACGTAAATGTGATGAACACCGAATCACTGCCAGTGAATTGAAGTTTTTAAGAAGAACTGCTGACTATACTAGATTAGACAAGAAGGAAAATTAGAATATTTTGAAAGAATTAAATATTGATCCAATTTTAGAGAAAATTCAAAATTATGGACAGAAATGGAAATCTCATATACCCAGGATGCCTACAATAAGGATACCACGTCAAGCACTAAATTACCGCCCTTTAGGAACAAGATCTTTGGGACTTCCGCTGAAACGATGGAATTAGACTGTAACAGGCCACGAGGCTTAATACGTGATAGGAAGAAGAATAATATTATCATAGGCCTAATTATTTCTACTGATGAAAATGTTGTTTTATTATTGAGTTTAATAATTATTTGCTGTCAAAAATCTGAAAGTTAGAATTTATAAAACAGTTATATTACCGGTTGTTCTGAATGGTTGTGAAACTTGGACTCTCACTTTGAGAGAGGAACATAGGTTAAGGGTGTTTGAGAATAAGGTGCTTAGGAAAATATTTGGGGCTAAGAGGGATGAAGTTACAGGAGAATGGAGAAAGTTACACAACGCAGAGCTGCACGCATTGTATTCTTCACCTGACATAATTAGGAACATTAAATCCAGACGTTTGCGATAGGCAGGGCATGTAGCACGTTTGGGCGAGTCCAAGAATGCATATAGAGTGTTAGTTGTGAGACCGGAGGGAAAAAGACCTTTGGGAAGGCCGAGACGTAGATGGGAGGATAATATTAAAATGGATTTGAGGGAGGTGGGATATGATGATAGGGACTGGATTAATCTTGCACAGGATAGGGACCGATGGCGGGCTTATATGAGGGCGGCAATGAACCTTGGGGTTCCTTAAAAGCCATTTGTAAGTAAGTAAGTAATAATTATTTGTGTATATGTGATTCAATTGAAATAGGCTATTAACTTACTAGCCAAATTATTACTTATTAATGTAACCAGAATAAAATATGTAAACAATAAGAATCACGCTAATCACAGTCTCTTGAATTCAATAAAACTGTTCAATTTCAAGAACAGCTTTCCTTATTATACTATTAGTCATCTACTGGCAGATTATAGACCTATCTTACGCAAGGATGAATTTACCTTGTTCGTTTATAGAAACACAAAAAGTTATCATTAGACAAATTTTAACCATAATAAGTTATTTAAATGTTGTATCAATTTATCTTCCACCGCTGTGCCTCTGACGTAGTGTACGAGCTATTCTACTAAATTACTCGTGGTTTGATTCACGGTCTATACAATCAAGGAAATTCATCATCTGTCTATAAAATTGGAAAGTTGTCCGTTGTCTTATGATTGCTCTGTGATATCTCTGCGGTGGCCCTGCGTTGTGCTAATCCCACGTCCAGAGCGGCCCGCAATGTGTAGATGTCTAATGTGGGTTCAGAGACTATAACCACGGTCTGTAAGTCAGTAGGCCTACTACAAGGGAGGTAAAACGGAGAAAGAAAGAAAGAAAGAAAGAAAGAGAGAAAGAGAGAAAGAGAGAAAGAAAGAAAGAAAGAAAGACAAACAGACACAGAGAACCAACTTACCTAGCGTCAGTGGTATTTGGCGAGAGTTCTTGCGTCAGAAGGCAAAAGGAAGTAAGCGCCATAACATGAATTTTCAGTTATTTTTACTTCAATTTTTATAGTACCCGAGTTTTTGATTGTACTTCACTCCCACCCCATCTACTAGTAAACTTCCAACCGTCCACCACACAGAACCAAGGCCCCGTATGCAGTCAAAGTCGTCTTACGGTCATAGTAAACAGTACTGAATTAGTGAGTATAGTACGTTCCAGAAATATGTTAGCGTTTTTCCAGTGACGAAAGAGCCTTCAATATTGAATCATATTTTCGCACAAGTACTGTCGTCCGTTTGCCTACGTCGCATCCCCGTGTCCCCCACACGCTTCTGCTAGCCCCTCTGTAAAGGCCAGTGGCTGGGCTGTCGTAGCTCTTTTCTGAAAACATTAATTTCTGTTAGGAATTTCACGTCTACGTAATACTGTATTATACAACTGTTTAAAATAACTTAAATAAAAGAACTTCGTTAAGTAATTTTCACGTGATTTCCCCCCTTTCTACGACCTTGCGACAAAACCATTTGGACGGACAGTAGATAGCATGTCTGAGTAATTTTATCTTTTCGGACCGGACAGAAGTGAAAATTGAATTTACAGTACGTAAGGTACTCTTTTATAGAGTAGGTACAGAACTATTTCAACATGAGTTACAGTACGAAGAACAAAACTGGTAATTCGAATTAGGTACCATAGTCTATAGTCCGATAATATGCACTAAAGAACTGAAGCCTGTATCGAAATGAACGGCCACCATTTTCAAAAATGTGTTGAAATATACATATTATGGTTATTTTTCAATTTAACTTCATTCTCTATATTGTACGCTAATGTGCTGTAGACAGTACAATATACACTGCATAATGAATATGTCCGAATGAATAGCTCAGTTCGTGAGTAAAAATACTTATTGTTAGTACAGTACTGTATTTTGATTAAACAAAAACCTAATGAAAATAATTATCAAACTGAAAATCGCGATATTTCTTAGTTTACGTAGATGGATGAACTACTTTTCTTCCCTCCTACACCTAGTGAAGTGATTTGTTTGTATTTTACGCCAGTATCATCGAACTCCAGTCGTGGAAGGGGGTAGCAAACGGTGTTTCCGGTTCTTAACCGTTAATGCAAAGGTATAGCCAAGTTAATATTAGAAATGTTAGTAAAAATAAAATGATGTCCCTGTATAAATACAACAATGAACTCAACATATGCTGCACTACTGCAAAGCACTGGTCCACAAGCACTATTCTATTTTCGGACTGATTGATATATTGGAGTCGGAACAGCAGTCACCCATTGAATAGCTGCTGTTAGAGACACATGAATATTGAAACAGTACAATAGGCCAAATGACTACACTACGCAGATACTGTAGTTGGAACAATAAGCAGGTCCGTAATACTAATTAAGAGCACACAAATTTTATCGATTTCCTTTGTTTAAGAATAATTTCATTCCTAATATATAATTAATATTTATTAATATTTAATTTTCCTTACTTTTGATTAAGAATGTAGCCTACATAAATGAAATCATTTGCTGTACACCAAAAATGTAGATACTTATATTCTTTTAATACATTGTATATCGAGTCATTAAATTGAACGGAATCAAACATTCTAGCACTTTTTTGATAAATTTTACTATAGTCCTGTAATCTTGATTACACACATTTAACACTTGCAACACTAATGATTTGGTGAATTTTTTACGCAAAAAACTTTGTGTTAATCGGAACTATTATGGCATTCTACCTTAGTTAATGACTAGTTTCGGCTTGATGTTCGCCACCTGAATTTTGTTGCGGTTTCTTCATTTCGGTGCCTTGGTGAGAGTGTGTTTTGTCAAACAGGGTATGTGTTCTGAAATTAAATTGTGTGTCGAGGATGTGTCGTGCATGTGTTTTTGTATATCTGTAATTTAGCATTTTTATAGTATGTTCAGTTTCTGGCGTTTTGGCTCAATATGTAGGATTCCCATGTCTTTTTCTATGTTGTTGTAGTTGTGGTTGGTGTTGGTGACGTGTTCTGAACATTTATGTTATTTGATTATGGCTGTGATATGCTTCTTGTTTCGTGTTTGAAATGATCTCCCAGTTTGTCTGCTGTTGAAGTCGTTACAATTATTGTCTCCATTATTCTCTATTTTTTTATTCATATTATAAATATCACACGCTTATCATATGTCTCCATTTATAATGTAATTTTTCGTTGTGCCGCCTTTAAGTCTGTTGAGGAATCTCATTCTGCCCTCTGTATTTTGCTGTCTTGTCTTCATCTACGCTTGATTCAGTTCCATATGTAAGGACAGGAATGCCCATTGGTCTTGTAGAACTTAATTTAAGGTTCATTACATTTTTATATTTCACAAATAGAAAACATAATGGAAATTTTGTGTAGGTCTACGCACAGAATCTGAGATGACAGCAGATTAAATAACATTGTGATAAAAGTGTGAAAACTCGAGTATACTTCAATTGAAATGCAGATCTGTTCCTTTGCGTTTTACTCAAACCTTAGTTGGTTCACACATTTTCAGAGCACGACAAAGAAGAATTTTAGCTAGGCGTGGATGTCCTAAATCTGTCTTTGTGATGGAACGGCATTTCGAGCGGCTTCATTAAGTACCTGACACGTACACGTTTTCACGGGACGTGGGGCTTTTCTACTGGACTTCTGTGTGGTTGAGGTTGGGTTCGCTTGAAAGATGCAACCCCTGTGGCCACCGAAATTAATGGGCTTGAAGGAAAAATAAAAGAATACAAATGTTGTTTCTGTGCCAATATAAATTAAATTGAAGTAGAAGTTGGTTCTAGAATTGGAGATTCATGCACTAAACAAATACGATGATAAATACATTTATATTAATATCTATGTGTGCACTTTCTAGAGCAACATTTATTTTAAAGATGTTTTGTTGAAAGTATCCGCTTTCACTGAACATAAAAAGTTATATAATGAATATATAGGCATGTATATGTATGTTTATTTTATTAGGTTATTTTATGACGCTTTATCAACATCTTAGGTTATTTAGCGTCTGAATGAGATGGTGATAATGCCGGTGAAATGAGTCCGGGGTCCAGCATTTGCTCATATTGGGTTGAGGAAAAACCCCGGAAAAAACCTCAACCAGGTAACTTGCCCCGACCGGGAATCGAACCCGGGCCACCTGGTTTCGCGGCCAGACGCGCTGACCGTTACTCCACAGGTGTGGACTATGTATGTATGTATGTATGTATGTATGTATGTATGTATGTATGTATGTATGTATGTATGTACTATTAATGAAATACAGTAGAACTCCAGTTATCCGAACACCAAATATTATGATTGGAATGTCTTGGAGTTATTAGCTATAATTAGGCTACTCTGTGTCATCTGCAAATAATGGACCATGACGCCATGGCGCGGGACCGGTAGTTCAATACTATCTTAAAATATCTCTACTACTTTCGTGTTATCTTAAGAACATTGCACAAAACTAATTCTTGTTTGAAATTTTAAAACCATTCTCTGGTGGGGTTAGTTTTATGAATTAAGTTTTCTTTACTTCTTGGAAGATTTATTTTTTCTTTATTTCATGTATGATCGATTTTCACTAAATTAAACAATTATTTATTCAGTGAATGAAAAAATTTTCTTTTCTCCAGAAGATTGTGCAGTATGTTGCAGAACGTATTCACTTCCGCAGTATGAAAGATTTATTTTAATATTTCATTGCATGTACAATTACTTTAAAAGTCATTTTTGTGTTCAAATAAGTTATAGGTTTCGTTCTTGTGTTTAAATATCTGCCACTTTTGTTCTCTTAAAAATACTTTTTGTGTTTAAATACTTTTTGTTTTTGTGCCAATGGAAATTAAATTGAAGTAGAAATTCATTTTAAAATTCCAGATTCATACTGAATTTTGACAATAATATGTTTGCTGCAGTGATTTTCACTTCTGACCCAGTCATCCGGAAGTCTGCATATGCTGATCAATTAATCCCCAATTTGTCGGGATAATTGAAGTTCTACTGTAGATTTACGGAGACGTTCCATTAAAAAATCAAGAAAATATTATTACTGAAATTAAATTAAAAAGGAAAAAAAATAGAGTTGACAAAATAACAAACTATAGGCCTACTATTACTGATAATATGTATGGAAAACTGGAGTTTGTCACGTTCAAAGGATGGATCCTCAAAACTGCCGAGTGTACTGTTTTGGTTCCACTAGGAAAAAGAGGAAAACTCGAAGGAGCTGGATACATGTATACTTGAGATTACGGGGAATGGTTGTATAGCCTATGTAGTAGAAGGTGGGCTACGGAGAATTGGAAGGCGCCAGCAGACGTCATTATATCAAATATACTCATTTTGAGTAATATATAAAAATAAATGTGTACGAGTATATTTACTGAAACATCTGCAAGTTGAGCGAAGTTAATATTACAGGTGTGAATTTGTGTGACATAACATTTGTGTTGGTAATGTGTTGTCTATATTAAAACGCACCTGCATTACATCAAATGAGGTATTCGTGGATTTGATGGACCTCCAGTGATTCATCAATTTATATTCTTCACGCATCTGCATAACGTCTCTTAAGTTGTTTATAATGGGGAATTTTAAATAACACTTATACAAAGATTTATCTCTCGTCGGTATTGATTGAACATGTTTTCCTGGTTGTATATTGTCTAAATCCATTCTAATATGTTCAAGAAATATTTCAATTTGTCAATTTAATCACATACATGGCGGAATGATTCCGGATTCGAATTTTGGTAAGGGAAATAGATATTGATTTCAAAAATTTATTTGAGTGTATGCTTGCCTTATTTGGTTACACGTTGAGGGAAAGAAGGCAGAGGACGGACATTGGAAAGTTTTCTTTTCTCAATCGTACTATCAGGGACTGGAATGCTTTATCTGCAGACTTACTAAAGGCTTTACCAACAACCAAACATGTATTTAAAATAGGCTTAAGGACTTTAATAATAGACGGTAATTATACACAGTATTTAAAGGGTGTAAATGATATGTTGTTATTGAAGTGTTGTATCAATGAAGAATTATGGTGTGTCAGTGAAGTGTGTAGTGTAAGTGAAACGTGTTCCTGTCAGTGAAGCTTTATAGTTTATAGTGGCAGTGCAAAGTATTTGAACAGTGAAATGTTTTTGAAGTGTTAGTGAAATCAGGATAGAATCAGTGAAATGTGTCGTAGTTCCAGTGCAGTGAGTGAGTTGACAGCGAAATGAGTGTAATGTTGAAAGGTACTTGTGCAGATATGAACATATCATACTCGTGGGTTTTAGTTCGATCCTAGTTTTAAGATAGAAATTAGATTTATTTCAAATGTAATTTTAAGTGATCGTTTCATTTAATTTAGGATATTCCCTGTTATTATTATTATTATTATTATTATTATTATTATTATTATTATTATTGTTAGTCTTAATTATTGGTATTATTATTAATTGTATTTTTAATTAATAAATTTATTATTGTCATTATTGAGTGTAATTAGTTACCATTGCCCCCGGATATATACCCATGCAGTGTGAATAAATACATACAAAAGAGCGCTTTTGTTTAGTAAGGACTATATGCTTAAGGAATCCATAATTCTGTGGCCGGGAGGAAAAAGATCTTAAGTAAAAATTTTATACCTTTCAGGAAAGCAGTAGAAAGATTGAAATTGGTGTCAATTATAGAGTTTTTTAAATTAAGAAGTTTTTCCTGGATATTATTTGTTTATATTTCTTCTAAAATAGCTAATGTTGCTTATTTAACAATTTTCTTGGTTATTTCCAAAAATAGCCGCACTTACTCCCTTTTAAGACTATAACCCAAACTGAGTAGAAGGGACTATGTAAACATAAGATCTTTTTCATGTCAAAATAAATGAGAAATGTAAATTATTAGGAATGCAAAATGGGTCTTAAACAATTATAGGACTGTTAACCTGGTGCTTAAAGTTTTAAAAGGAAAAGGCATGTGATAAAATGGCTAAAATACAAGTTAGACCTTTTTAATAGGGAAGCATGGAATGTAAACATGTGATGGTTTGTAAGAAATAAAGTATTTAATATTCTTAAGTCCTTTATTCTGTATGTGCTCAATACAAAAAGTACTTAGGACATTTGGTAACACTCTATAAATCCAGTCAAGAGTCTTATTTGACTTTAACCGTTTTACCAGATTGTAGAGAATTGTTTCCGTTTTCAGAATATATAAAAAATATCATTTTTACAAAAAAATGACTCAAAAACTTTTTTTTCCCTGCCACAGAATTATAATATGATGAGTCGAGATCTTACGTTGCAATCAAAGTTGTGAAATCTGAAGTAGGCTAGCGAAAGACTTCTTTAAAGTTCGATAATTATACTTACAATATAAAAATTGTGAACAGAATATATGTATGGAGTCTGAGTTAATTAATTTTGTTCATATTTCAGTAAATCAATTTAAATAACTGACAAACACATTGTATGATAAAACGTAGATGTGTTTGAGGACACGTTGTAATTTAGCCTAAAACATTTATTAAGGTAATTATAAAAGTATATTGTCATGCAGTAGGAAATTATAAGCCCGTCAAGCTTTCTTATTGACTTCCTCTCTTTAATGCGCACACACATGGTGATTGAGAGTTCCGATTTTCGTGACGTCGTAACGATCACGTGCAACTTATGTTCTCTGTCTGTCGGTAAGTAAAAGACGTGTTCATTACTTACGGACGGGATTTAAAACGCACAAGAATGCTGTAAGAACTAATAGATTTACGGCAACTATAGAAGCATATTGTCTTTCCGAAGAATTATCATCAGAGTGCACGACGAGTTTCTATGGGAGACAAGCTTGGGTGACCACGGAATGTACGAGCTAGATTCCTAGATCTTGAACTGTCTTCCATGAAGAAAACCTCTTACTTCCTGATCGTTTATATAGGTCATCGTTCCAGTCTTCTTCTCAGACTTCCAGTGCCACTTCTGACTTTGAGCTTATTGTTTGTTTGCTCTCCTTTTTGTAGAGAAGTGAAGCTCTTTAGTTTTATAGTTTGTAAGAACTGCAGAAATTGTTTGTTTTGCATGGGCTGTTGGACTTCTATATAGAAGAGTACTTTCAAAAATTTTAATCTATTGTTACCTTCTGAGTGTTTTACTCTTTATGTAGCATGTCTTTCTTACGGAAGACTATATCCCGACTACTCAACTGGCTCAATATTAAAGCGGCATGTGCCTTTGTCCAGTAAACTGCTGACCTATTTCCCGAACATAAAAGTCGTAATTTAGCTTACCCAGGTGACGACTCCTTTCCTCATTGCATATCTCTATTTCGTAAAATTCTTCTTAGCGACATGGCCAATTTTTTTGTCTTGTGTTAGAGATCTCACAACGAGTAAACAGTCTTCTAATTTAACTCGCATATGTTGATTGTTAAAAAAGCTTGATATTGATTCTGGGACCAAGACGGCAAAAATTCTCGACTAATCATACGGCTATCTTATGTATTTCCACAATGTATTTCATTGAGGGATTTAATGTCCATGGTTCCGTTGTTCCATATGAAATTACCATAAGCTTCCTCGTAAGTCATTTCAATGAAGAATAGAGTCAATAGATCGCTACTATATTTTTCAGAATTCATTATCCCTCTGTGAAACATATTTCTGTTCACGTTATAGGCTACAAAGGATTCCATAATTGTAAGTACTTTGGAATTTGGAGTATTTTATGTGAAATATTCTCTGGGATGTTCTCCACGAACCCATGTTTTATGAAAGCATCGCATATAAATATTTTTGTTGAATGATATATCTGTTGACTATAATTTCTCACTAACAATAACTAAGAGAATTCACCGATAGCAGCCCAGACTGAACATAGAATGAGTCATGGATGTCATGATTGCTACTGGATTAGAGACTTTGTGCTATGTCCAACTCCACACCCACTAGGAACACTTTGTTGATGTACGAATAGGAAACCAACAAAATTGTAAACAAACGAGCTTGTTTATAAGATTATTTTTTTAGTAAAATGAAATTAAGAAATTGTGTTTTAATAAGAGACAAATAATGTAACAGAATAATAATACATAGTGTACACTACCATAAAACTTTCGTAATGCTTCCAAAGTTGTGTTGGTATGAGACTTGAGACACTTGAAGGTGCACAAGCAAAGTGGGAAGGGAACTACCTCAGTGCTCGTTTAACCCTAACTTTTATTAAGAATCCTCATCACAAAATGCAACGTTTTCTACACCTTTCTCGTAACTTTATCAATTTTTCATTTTCCCATGTGATATTCGAGCTCAAACTCCCGATTATTTACAGCATTGTTCTTGCAGAACTAGTACCCATCAATTTCATAATTAAGACGATTATTCTCTCTCGTTTTGGAAAAAGTTATGGTATTGATTTATTTCTGTTCCCTTTGATTTTTATCTTATTTAATACACCCAGTTTATAGTTTTATCAAGATTAAATCACTTCAACATCTGAAGCATCGCGAATTTTTATACTAATGATGCAGTGAAACCACACCACCTCAGTCATCTACTTTTACCTTCCATGTAATTAAGTTTGTTTGAATTATTTACTTAATTAGAAATGGCTTTTGAAGAACTCGGAGGTTCATTGCCGCCCTCACATAAGCCCGCCATCGGTCCCTATCCTGTGCAAGATTAATCCAATCTCTATCATTATATCCCACCTTCCTCAAATCCATTTTAATACTATCCTCACATCTACGTCTCGGCCTCTCCAAAGGTCTTTTTCCCTCCAGCCTCCCAACTACCACTCTAATTATATGCATTTCTGGATTCGCCCATACGTGCTACATGCCCTGCCCAGCTCAAACGTCTGGATTTAATGTTCTTAATTATGTCAGGTGAAGAATACAATGTATGCAGTTCTGCGTTGTGTAACTTTCTCCGTTCTCGTGTAACTTCATCCCTCTTAGCCCCAAATATTTTCCTAAGAACCTTATTCTCAAACACCCTTTATCTCTGTTCCTCTCTCCAAGTTTCACAACGATACAGAACAACCGGTAATATAACTGTTTTATAAATTCTAACTTTCAGAATTTTTTAAGTTTGAATTATTAATTAAAAATAAATGTACACACTGTGTGATTTTCATTTGAGTGTAAGTGTCGTAATAATAATAGTAATAATAATAATAATAATAATAATAATAATAATAATAATAAATGGTGATAATCGTAATCATCATAATCATCACTCACCTTCAATAATTGGATTTTTTGGTCTTTTCCGTTATCACTCTGGCAAGGATTATGGAGTAGCATTAAACATTCAAAAGTAAGTAGCGTTTCCTGGCCATGTCGTCAAGCCTCCATTTAAGACAACGTGGAAGAACACAAGGCAAGGTTCATAGTCCTACCATGTATGATCAGATGATAAATGTCCACTTCTTTGCTGGAAATGAAACGCGGGTTCATTTTATATTCAGCTAGAAACGATGTGATATCTTGTGAGCTGCATGAGTGCATACATTTAAATTAAAATTGTTTATTCGATACAAGCACGATATCTCGTTTAAATCATATCTTAATACGGTGTGATCGAAGTTACTAAGAAAGACAACAAAAGAACAAATCTTCTCTTGCAAATTTCGTGCATGCCGGCGAGTTACAGTGCCAGGTAGCATTGCGAATAATCGCTATTCCTTTTCTCTCTTCTTCCTGTTTAGTTGTAATGTGAAATTTTGAATATTGTAATAAGAAATCTTGGAAGCCTGGAGTTTTAACTAGAAAAGATTAACTCAGAACATTGAAAATCTTTCGAGGGCATTAAAGTCTCTATTTTGACATCTTTATCTCGTGAAGAAAATAATTAACTCTTATGGTAAACCGCATTATAAAATATTCTCGTTTCTTATCTTTTCGATAACTGTTGCTCAGCTCAGATAATATAGTATTCTGCTACAATTCAGTTACGGATCCATCGGACTCAAAACGAAGATATGAGGATTTATTGTTCTGTATTATAAGTTGTGTATAGCGTCGTGCTGATAATATGGTCACGGACTTCCTTTTCTCATAACTGACTGTCTAGTAGTGATTAAAAATTTTAAAAAAGCTACAATAAAATAAGTACGTACTGATTTTCTAACCTGTTACTTAACGACGCTATATTAACTATTGGATTAATTAGCTTCGATGGAATTGATGATGGTGAGATGGAATTTGGCGAGATGAGGCCGAGAATTTACCATAGGTGACCTGTCATTTGCCTTACGGTTGGGGAAACCTAGTAAAAAACCAACTAAGTGTTGATTAAACTGCAATCAACGGGGGTTGACTTCAGAATACTCCAGTGGATCAAGGAATTTTTAACTTGTCGCACTCCTAGAGTAAGGTGCGGGAGGAATTATCGAGCCCAATGGAAATTACTTCCGGAATCACAAGGGAGTGTCTTGGGGACCCTTCTGTTCCTGGCTTTTGTAAATGATCTGCCAGTTAACAATTTAAAAGTAGGCTTAAAAACTTTACTAATAGACGGTAGTATATTAAGCACACTATTTAAAGGATGTAGTTGATGTTTTGTTATTTGAAGTGTTGTATCAGTGAAGAAGTGTGTTGTGTCAGTGAAGTGTGTTTGTGTCAGTGAAATTTTGTAATTCATAGTGATAGTGCAAAGTATTTGAACAGTAACATGTTTTTGAAGTGTTAGTGAAATCAGGATAGTGTCAGTGAAATGTGTCGTTGTTCCGGTGTAGTGAGTGAGTTGACAGCGAAATGAATGAATGAAGGGTATATGTATGAACATATCATACTCGTGGGTTTTAGTTCGAACTTAGGGTTAAGATACAAATTAGATTTACTTTAAATATTATTTTAAGTGATCTTGTTTCATTTAATTTAGGATGTGCGTTGTTAATATTATTATGCTATTGTTATTATTTTATTATTAATTGTGTTTATTATTGTAATTACCACTACCACCGGGTATTTACTCATTTGCAGTGTGAATAGGCAGGCAGGCAGGCAGGCAGGCAGGAAGATACATTCATTTATTCATACATACATACATACATACATACATACATACATACATATATACAAGTAATCAGCCGAAGTGGGAATCGAAACCACGCCCGAGTGTAACCCGGATCAGCAGGCAAACGCGCTACCGCCTGAGCTACGTCGGTAGTCAATGTAGATAGTGATACTGATGATGATGTGATGATGATATGCTTAAAATGCGCCTTCTTTAATATTTCTTACCTAGCCTATTTTTCCTTCATTTTTTCTTTTTTCTTTTTCTATAGAACTTTGTTACATATGGATAAACTGTATGCTACATTTGTATTTCAGTACTTAATTACTGATGCTCAAGCACCATATGTAAGGAAAATGTAAGAGAGAATAGACGTTTTTTATCCTTGATAAACTCTTAATCTTTTCTACCGCTATAACACTATAAAGTTGAAATTTTGTGAAGTATTCATGAGATCTTACAGTATCAAATGAATGCAGCTGTTCTCGGCTACCGAGTAGTTATTGTTACTTTTTTATTAGATCCGAGTTTCAGATGCTGAAACCATGCTGAGGATGATACAAATTGTTCGCATTTCTCTTTTCAAAAGAAATAAAGATGTTCATTCTGTGCGGTAGATTTGTGTTATATGAGGGAATCCGTTTATTGAATGGGCAAGTTTCTGGTAAAATTTGGTATTATATTGAGATCAAGAAGATTTAAAGTGACGATATGTGGAGGCATCTACGATTCAGCTTCAAAATGAGAGAACTAAGGCTTTGAAAATTTGGTTCGATTTGAAAGAAACGTTGATGCTGTTTTGTAATGTTCGCTACAGTTGGTAGCCAGGCGGTTTAGGAGCTGAATAATTTAGTTTCAATTTCTTCTATGTGGCGAAGAAAAGGTTATTCTCCCATGAACCTGAGAAGTTTCTTACACGTCTTCAGGAGGCAATGTTGATGGAGAATTTGTGAACTGTCTACTGATCCGGAATTGTGCTCCGACGTCGGTTCGATTTCCGCTCGGGCTGATTACCTGGTTAGGTTTTCTCCAGGTTTTCTCCAAGTGTAAAACAAATGTCAGGTAATCTATGGCGAAACCTCGGTCTCATCCCGCCAAATACCATCTCGCTATCACCAATCCCATCGACACTAAATAACTTAATAGTTGGTACAGCGTCGTTAAATAACAAACTAAAAAGAAGATATATGGATCATACACGAAGACAAAGAGGAGGGCAGAAAATAGGGAAGATTGTAGAATGTTGGGTTTCCAGTGAGAGACCTGCCCTTGGGCAGAAAATTTTGAATGAATGAATAAATGTTTAAAACCTGCATATAGGTCGAATAAGGCTTCATAATTAGCTTTTTGGTCGGTCAGTTGTTTGAAACTTCTAGATTTGGTCGACTGATGTCTTTCTTGGCCGATTGAATGGATGTTTGGTCGGTTGTTTAAAATTTGCAGATAGGTCGATTAAGCCTTCATGATTGGTTTTTTTAGTTCTATCGGTAGGCTGTTCGAAACCTTCAGATATGGTCGACTATGTCTTTTTTGGCTGGTTGATTGGATTTTTGGTCGGTTGTTTAAAACCTGCAGAAGGTCAACTAAGACTTCATGACTGATTTTTTCGGTCGGTCGATCAATCGGCTGTTTTTGGAACCTCCAAATGAGATCGACTAGGGCTCCCTGAATTCTTTCTTGGCGGTTGATTGGATGTTTGGTCGATTGTTTAAAACCTGCAGATAGATCAACTAAGGCTTCATGATTGTTTTTTTATCAGTCGATCGGTTGTTTGTTTGAAACCTCCAGATACAGTCAATGAGACTTCGTAACTTCTTTCTTGTCCGGTTGATTGGATTTTTGTTGTGTTTAAAACTTGCAGATTGGTCGACTAGAACTTCCTGAACGGTTTGTTGGTCAGTTAATCGGTTTTTGTTTGTTTAGGTTGACTAAGGCTTACTGAATTCTTATGTGGTCGATTGATTGTTTTTTTGGTCGGTCGGTCGGTCAGTTTGTTGTAACACCTCCTAGATATGGTTGACTAAGGCTTCCTCACCTCTGCTATGAATAAATATGTTTTTGACTTACGGAAAACTATAAGATAAAGTTATTTATCCCCTAAGATAATAGAACAGCGATGTCAACTGACGCCCATAGGAGCAAGCGCGCGCTTTAGAGCCCAGGAGAGCCTGAGCGCTTTACAACGGAAAGGAAAGAGACAGACGAAAGAGGTAGTATATGCAGCTTGGTCGAGCTATATACAGGGATGGCCAGCACTGATTCAATGGATAAAAGGAAGAGAACTTATTAAAACTGTATCCATGTTAATTTTGAGATTTGTCTGAGAAGTATAAGTGCATTGTAAGAATGTAAGTTTTAATTTTAATGTTCATTTTTCACAAGTTTGCTTTTTTTATTCAAAAGGAATATTTTCTCAACTTTTTTTTACAGAAAAGTGAAATTTTCAGATATGTTTGTTTAGTAGCCTTATAGGTACTAAAACATTGTTTTTGTAAATCTAATATATCGTAAATACGTATTACTGAAGATAGTGTATTAAAATGTTTGAAAATATTCGCATGGAAAATGTTTGTAAGGAAAGGCCTATATGTTGGTAAAACGTCAGCTCTATAGCTTCAGCAGATTTCGAGATAATTTAATATTCTAATAGAAAGTTGCGCACCAATATCACCTAAAAACATAATGCGATCAGAGTTTTATTATGTAATATTAGTTACAGTTAAAACATATACCTAGACAACTTTGCTTTGTACTATAATATTGTTTTGATTACTTTTATAAGGCTGAAGATACCATCAATATCAATTTCAACTTATCATGTCATATTCAGTATCTTTCTTTGGGATAACACTTTCTTTATGAATGATGTGTTTAATTCATTTAGTACAGTATAGTTGAAGTTATTATGGAATTTGTGTGAATATTCCTTCTTTACTCTTTATTTTGTTATTAACGTTTAAAACACAACTGCAATATTAGGCTAAGAAATAGGTGTTAATACTTTTGTTGTACAGACAATATAGAAAATAACAAACAGAAAGAAGTCATAAAAAATAACGACATAAAATTTCATGTTCCGTTTGAAGTTTGTGCACCACTGTTTTCTTAATCCAACAGGCTGCTTATTCCTCCTAGCATACCTAGCGCTTAATGCCCGCGCACGACGTCAAGGTCAGAAAAATCCGCTTGCTTTGACATCATTGTAATAGAGTGATGATGAGCAGAGTTGTATTTTGACGTCATACTAAGAATTCATTGCTCTTAAAAATAATTAAATTCGGTCAGATTTCACCAGCGAACCTCGGAAGAATTCATGTTCATTAAAAATTAATCATAATCGGTTAGATTTTAACCAGCGAACCCCGAAAGGATTTATCGCTATTAAACATTTATCACAGCTCGTCTGATTTTGACTAGTGAACCTCGAAAGCATTTACCGCCCTTAAAATTTCATCACGATCGACGGAATTTTAATGAGCAAACCTCGGTATTACGGAAAACTTGGAAATCACTCAACTACAGGAACAATGAATTCAGAATGTGAAAATATAGACGTTCATAATTTTGAAACTTTTAGAATATTAATTATTATAATGTTTATCTAACATCTATAAGTTATCTATTATTATCTCTTACCGATAAAGGGTTGTGCAGCAAAATAAATATTTCACTAAAATAATTTAATTTAGGCTACAACAAAGACAAGATTATAAGAAGGAAGAAAAGCCAAAATAAAGAAAAAAATAAAACTGTAATATAAATGTCCTTCATATACAAGTACATTGATTTTTATTGTACTAACATTAACAATATGCACAGCTTTTAAAAACATGCACAACAATGTTAACCGAAGCATTTTCTTTCATCAAAGTGAAATGATATCCCCATTACTATAAGCTATTATGAACCGTAAGTTTCCTGTTACACCGGCGCAGAAATATAAAAACAACCGTAACCAGAGAAAGTAATGCACCATATATTCCATTAACAAACAGAGAAAACAACTATTATAATTAATATCTCAATCCCATCACGTGAAAACAAAGAATAAAAATTAGCAAGAAAAACATGATATAAGCACGAAAGGGAGTGAAGAGAGTCGAATTACATTTGCTACACTATTAGTCTCCGAAAACATTCACGTCGTCGTTAAAACTCTAGCTTTACCTTCATTATGTACTCTGCGAATATGTAACAACACAGAGAAGTGTGCTCGTCATTACCAAAATATCGTTGACTTTGTTAAGGATTTAAAGAATAAAAACAGTTATTTGAATAGACACAAATATCAAAATAATTTGTTGGTTTTTATAAACAAAATATAAGATGTTTCTATATAAAAACCTGCGTATCATGCTAATCTCTCTCATCAAGACAGTCTCGTTTGTCTGACCTAAACGGAATTGAAGATGAGTCGGTTAATGAATATCGTTACATAGTAGAAAGTAGTGTTTTCAATCATTTTTACAAATTGACAACTTTACTTCTCGACACTCTGAACTCGGATATTTTTATCAACGGTTGCCAAGAATTTCTCTTTCATACCCATGCAATCACGAATTTTTTCATGTTTTTTTCAAAAGCTGCACTTGTTTAACAATTTTCGACAAACATTAAAGCCTATTAAAAGGAAAAGTTAACTGAAAATCTATAATGATAAGCAAATATTGCATGCTACATTTCATTCCGTGTCATTCTAAATTTATCTCCTTCAACATTCAGCTTATGAGTCTCGTTGTCGAGGAGAGAGACGGTGTAAATTAATAAGTACATACATACATACATACATACATACATACATACATACATACATACATACATACATACATACATACATACATACATACATACATACATAAATACATACATGCATACAGTTCCCCTTAAAAAGAATGAGACGACTATTGGTCGTCGAAAGTTAAAGTTCTACAGCGCGGTTCACTCGATATCGACGTAGCCAGGAAGACATCTGGTCGTGCATGCGTAGGCCTATTTTCATCCTACTCCAAAGTACACACCAGTGCAAAATGTTATAATTGTCTATTTCTGGTTTAGGTCTGTTTTTACGTCCTTGATCGTTTACCTTTCATGAAAGATTGAAATATACCGTGTAACACGAAATTCATTTGTCAAAGTGCAAAAACAATATTAATTTTGAAATGACAAAAATGTAGACATATGACAAAGACAGCAAGGAACATTGTAAGGACTACGACAAAGACAACAATGACCACAAGGACAAATATCAGGATCATGGTTACATACAAGAAACACGACAAACACCACGACAAGGATTATGCCACGACATAGACTACCATAAGGGTTAAAAGGACCAGGACCACGAAAATGGCTATTAGACAACAAGGACAGCGATAAGGATCAAAATCAGGACCATGAGAATATACTACGACAAGAAACACGACAAACACTACGACAAGGATTACGATAAATACCACGACATGGACCACAATAAGGATTTCGAAATTTACCAAGATAAGGACTATGGCAAAGACAGCAAATACTTATTAAGGACCATGACAAAAGCAGCAAGGAGAACGATAATAACTATTACAATGCCAACAATGACCACAATAAAGACAACATAGATCACGATAAGGGACATGTCAAAGACAACAAGGACCACGACAACATAATAAGGATCACGATAAGGACCATGACAAGGAAAACGAGAACCAATATAAGAAACGCGATATGGATAAAGACAAGGGCCATGACAATATTTACGAATTAGACCACGATAAGGACAAGGTTCATGATAAGATTCAAGACATGAACCACGATAAGGACCAAGACTATGATAAGGATCATAACAAAGACAACAAATGCCACGATAAGGACCATGATAAGGACCACAACAAAGACAAGGATTACGATAAGAAACATGATAAACACAACAGTGACCACGATAAGGACCGTGGCAAAAACAACAAGGATCATTACAAGATCTACGGCAACGATCACGATAAAGACCATGACATGGACCACGGAATAATCACCATAAGAACTTCGTCAAAGACAAGGACGATGTTATAACCCATGACAACAACAAAATAAAGACAAGGATCACGATAAGAATAACGACACGGATCAATACAAACACTGATAAATATCACGATAAAGACCATGACAAACACTACGATCAGTTTCATAAAGACCAAGACAGAAAGGAAAGCCTTTGTGTCGTTTCAATAGCTCAGACCACTATAAGATCATGCGCAGTGTCTTACATCTGAGACTTAGGAAGATTCAATCGTCTCATTCTTTTCTAGGGAAACGTACGTACGTACACTTAGCGGCAAAAAGAATGGGCCAGCCGACAATTTCTAAGTTCCAGAGACATACATTGCGCATGCTCGTCTCGTCAACACTGTAGTTCACTAGGTAACACATAATTAAACCATTTAAATTTGCTGTATTTTGTTTAAGAGGCTAAAATATGTAATAAAATCGAATGGCGGGTTGATTCCAGATACATCAGGGCCCTTGAAGAGTGAAATAGTAATAAAATTGATAAATACAAAATAAACCGGAGCGAATATGAACAGGAAAACCATGTATTATGCCGAAGCGATATAAACAGTTACAGTAGTGTAAGTTGTTACGGCATTGGTATATTGAACAAGTTAGTAGTAGTAGCTCAAGGTTCGAATCTCCCCAAATCTTCTTTTTTTTATTAGAAAATTGCCATCATATGTGTCTCGCAAAGCTATAATTATGTGGCGCTATCTCTTAGAATATGCCCAAACTCTAATAAATAATAAACCTCCCTCTCTCTTTCAAGCAATACTGCTATCTGTTAATATAACGTTCTGTCTCGTCATTACGCTTGAAGATGGCACAGAAACAATAACTCATTGCGTATGCTACTCTCTGACATGACTTCGATTGGAGAAATGTCATTTTCTCCGACCAGGTAATTGTCTCCAGTAACATTCTGTGTATGCTACTCTCCGACAGGACTTTGATTGGAGAAATGTCATTTTCTCCGACGAGGTAATTGTCTCCAATAGCAATGATAGTACTGCCTTAGTTTATTGTATGAATGACCACCGATACGCTTCGCGTGAGGGTCGCGTGTTGGGGGTGGATGTCATTCGATGGGGCAGGACTTCTGGAACGCATCCACGGTCTGTTTACGGCAGAAGTCTGCGAACACATTTTGGCAAATGTAATGATCCCTTCCGCCCGAAAACGATATCCAGAAGGAACACTTTTCTTCCAGCAGGATAATCATCCGATAGACTATACACTGCCAACCGGATTAAAAGATGGTTTACGAGGAGGCGTGATGTCGATCCAGTCGACTGGCCGCCAAATTCACTAGATATGAATCCGTTTCAAAATTTGTGGGCTGCAGTCAAAAGGATCCTACGCTCTAATTGGGCAAAACAACCACCCGTTCGGACACCTGAGGAATTGTGGGACAGAGTTCTAGATGCGTGGGAGAAGTTGGCCAAGAATTTAGACCTGTTCCATAATTTTGTGGACTCCATACCGCGCAGAATGAGGGCAGATGTTGACGTAGGTGGTTTGTGGACAAGATACTAGTCTCCACCACAGCCTTGTTTTATTAATATATTAACAAATTGTTTGTTTTTGTCAATTTAATTATTTATTTGTGTTTGACATGCGTTCGTTTTTTTAGGATGTGAAACAAGTATTTTTGTTTATACAGACCAGGTCTCACCTACTAATAGCCCACAGGTGATGGCCAATAATATTTTTAAAAGGCAGGCATAACGAAGTTTGTTAACAAATGCTATTTCACATTAAACTTATAAATTAAGTAAAAGTTAAAATAAAAAAAAATAATTTTACGGTACCAGGAGGCGAACTCACAACCTCTGGCACGGATGTCAGACTTCTTACCATTGGGCCACACACTGCTCGTAAGGTTTATTACATTATAGACGGACGACTTTCAATGAAGAGACACCACAGCAATGCCTTGCAGTGGGTTACGTTTACACGAGTGAACCGCGCGATAGAACTTAGCATTTCTATCGACCAAGAGTCGGCCCATTCTTTTTGCCGCTAAGTGTACGTACATACATACATACATACATACATACATACATACATACATACATACATACATGCACACACAGAATTAGTGAATACAGTTGTCACGAACTGATTGTGGATGGCTAAGGAGGATTTTAATATTTGGAAATAATTATTAGGCCTATAGTAAGAAACATGTCCTTGAGCTGTTATTAGGACTAATTATTTTAAGTTGTATCTTGTAGGTAGTTACTGTATTTATACTGTAGTTTATTATGCCTTTGTTACGTATGCGGTATTGGCGAGGAACACTACCACGCTGCCAGAAAAGAAAGAAATCTTTCGAAAATAGTAAGGTTACTAGATTTTGTCGTTCAAGTATTCTCTGTACAGTTTCAAGAATAGTATTAAGAAATATCTCATAAAACATTTTAGGAAATGGTGAAGAATATGATGTAACCACATGAAAACCAACAGATAACGAAACAAAGATGCGACAGTGATGTAATATTATATTCGTGCCAACGGAAAACACAATGGGACCAGTTTTGTAAGATGGGTTTTGGGTGAAGATATTTCAAAGAAGAAAGTTAATATCTAGCATCTTAAAATGCAGTAGAACCCTGCCGTTCAACTATAGAATACGATACAAAAATGCCTAAAATCAAAGTAACGTAAAATACAGTAGAGTTATACCTCCCAACCGTAGAATACGATGAGAAAAAATGTAATTTTTGAAAATATAATAATAATCCGTGGCGCTACAGCCCGTGAAGGGCCTAGACCGACGAGCCGGCTGCTGGCCTCACGCCCACATGCCGAAGCAGAGGTGGATGATCATCCAACCAGAATGGAGGTGTCGTGTGGTTAGCACGATGATCCCCGCAGCCATTATAGCTGACATTCGCAACCGGATTTCGCTACCTATCGTAGCTCCCCAAGTGCATCACGATGCTGAGTGGGCACCAATCCCATACACTGGCCGAAATTTCATGAGAAAATTTCTTCCCCCATGAGGACTCGAACCAGCGCGCATTCCGTAACGCGAGTCCTAGGAAGGATGCCTTAGACCACGACGCCATGGCGAGGGACTTTTGAAAATATACTATCGTAAAATACAGTAGACCATATCGCAAAACTGAGGAATACCATAAAAAAATTTATATATATATATATACATTTTAAAACACAATATACAGTAAAATCCTACCGCTCAGCTGTAAGATAGGATACAAAGAAAAAACAATACAGCCCTACCGCTCAACTGTAGAATGTAATACGAAAAAAATGTAAGTTTTAAAATATAGCATCTTAAAATACATCAGTGCTCTGCCGCTGAATTGAAGAATACGATATGAAGAAAGTATGTATTTGAAAAACATTGCACAGTCTTGTAAAGTAGAGTAGAGCCAGAATACCTACGCAAAAAGATAATTACACACCGTATTCTACATTATAGTTAATTCTGTTTAATTCTGTGTTATGCAACAGTCCTATGTTGTCCATTTGCGTAGGTCCACATTGAAACATTCTGAAAATCTAATACAAATTTCGGCACACATTTTACGGAACTTATTCATATCCTGAGCGGATTATGAATCTACGATGCAACATAAAACCAGTCTAGTATACACAGTCGCGAAGCTCAATACGTAGTAAATATGCAAACATTAGATAGTTGCTCACCACTAGGATCGCTAATATCGCCTCATTACAGGCAATGCAAAATAGTACCGTCACAGTCTATTGTTTCTAGCACCCTCAAAACTCAAGCTTCGTGACTGTATATAGTAGATTGTGATAAAACTGCGCTGCAGGCAATATAAAGAATAAGTATTAGTAAGATGGAGCACCTCTAAGCAATTCAGTCCAAACACACTTTTTGTGTACCAGTGATGGAATAATTTGCGTGCCGTTAGTGCTGTATGATTAAGGCGACCACATCGTTCGTCACACAACATATTCCTCTCGAGCCATCAAAGTAATGGTTGGAATTAACAAATGAAAAAAACAAATATCAGCATAAACTTAAAATAAAATAAACTGTGAGTGCATGCTTTACGAGTCTCTACACATGACGATGAATGACTAAATATTTTTAGTGTTTCAAATGAAAATATTTTCCTTCTCTCTGATAAACTACATTTTCTCCAACAGCCTAGCTGTGTTTTGTTTTCGTATGTTTACTGAACAGCAGACCTGACCTAAGTAGCGTAGTATGCCATCAAGCTATACTCCGTACATACCTGCATTGTTGCGGGTTGCTTGGAGGCTTTATGTAACCAAACTCAGGACTCTAGTAATTACAAAATATTAATTAGATTAAAACGTTCAAAGAAATTAACCACACATTAAACAAAGTAACTTATTAATAGGGCAACGGATTTTCTGTTCGAGCATAAATAATAAAGTATTGTTTATACTACATAGGCGGCCCATACGCTGTTTAGAATATAAAACGAAGCCCTAAGCTAACTGAAAATTGTACATCTCTGAGCTAGAACATAATCGTTTTACACTCATTAAGCTGCATAAAGAGTAGAATGAGAAAGTATATATGTACCATTTCATATTGCATTCTGTGTTATATCCCGAAACAAACGACAGAACATGACCTATTACTTTCTGAGAAATTATTACTGCGTAGACTCCTTTCTGAAAATTTTACAGCTGCTGCACTTTCAGTAACCGTTTTATTTTGCCATCTCCGACTAGACTAGACTTGGTGTACTTCAGTATGTTGTCCTTTAAACGAGGAGATGATTACGTACATAAACTGAGACCTTAGCAACGAGCATCACAAGGGGGAGACGCCGGCCGGGGGTAATTGTATTTGCTTTAGCGCTGTTTTACTTGTCCATGGGGCGTTAACCAAACAGGCGTGGCTTTAATTGATCGTAAAACATTATTCAGTTTCTTTACGGACAATATTTTTTGCTGGCAGTAACAAGTATACGGACTACAAAATAACATGGTAACTCGGATAATTTGTCTCTGGCGCCGTCCATATCTATTCATTGGAGATGAGCGTTTTATAGCTTTATGACGCTCGGATAATAAAACACGAGCTCCGAGAGTTATTAAATTTAATGTGCGAGTAACATGACCGACCGCTCACAATTGTGTGATAACTTACAATACTAATCTGTGAGCAGAATCTAGATTTAGAGGTTTTAGATGTCTGAAAAGTTTTATGAATTGAAAACTAACGATTATAGTGATGGTAACAATGGTGATAATGCTTTTATGGTGAAAATTATGGTAAAGATTAATTTATAATTTAACGTGTCAATTGTATGTGACATGTTACCTACTAATCAGCAATGGAAGTGGAAATTAACTGGCCACCCTATCCCGTTATCTCCTGGTTTAGTCGCCTCATGAGTGATGCTTTATTGATTCCATCCATTCTTCGGACTGTTGACTAAACATCTATACATATAATTAGGGCTATGAAAAGGGAGCAGTTAAAGCTAGTGATAGTACCGAGTATAGCTGCGGCGGGTGGAATGGGGTAAATTTTCCCTACAACTTGACGTAAGCAGCGGTACAGCGGGCTATACGCTGCTTACGTCAAGTTGTAGGGGAAATTCACCCCATTCCACCCGCGTATAGTCCGCTGTACCGCTGCTTACGTCAAGTTGTAGGGAAAATTCACCCCATTCCACCCGCCGCAGCTATATTCGGTACCATCACTAGCTTTAACTGTTCCCTTTTCATAGCCCGACATACAGGGTGTTTCCAGGCTGGTGTTACAAACTTTCAGGGATGATGGGGAAGGGCACATGTATCAATTTGAGATAAGGAACCCTGGTCCGGAAATGACAGAGTCGAAAGTTATAAGGAAAAATAGTAGTGTGGAAATGGAATTATGATTTCGCACCACGTGCCCTCTCTCCCTTAACCTTTGGAACAGTCGCGGAAAGATGGTGTGGGTCGGTTCTCTCCTACGTGGGTACTTGGCCCAATACAATCTGTGAGCTTGTCTACTGTTCCCATTGGCTCATCCGTATTCGGAAATCAGGTCTGCATATTCCACTCTCCTGCATTTCACTAGGACTGATCGACTTGACACTGCAACTTGTACACATACACTGCTGTCTACAGACGTGGATATCAGGACCGACCAAGTCCGTTACACATTACGCTATAAGGCTATATGCATTACTTTAGTATACTTTCCTGTCCTCGCACCTCAGACAGCGCACTGAACGGAATACTGTAGATAGACAACGTAAACAAAGTCAGATGAATACAGTATGTGTAAGATGTACAGATAAATACATATAAATAAGGTGTATAGAGAAATAAAATTATTTCATTTCCACACAACTGTTTTTGCTTATAACTTTCGACTGAGTCATTTCCGGACCAGGGTTCCTTATCTCAAATTGATACATGTGCCCTTTCCCATCATCCCTGAAATTTTGTAACACTAGCCCAGAAACATCTTGTATAATTGTGTGTCGCAACAAGTAACTTCCGTTTTAATATAGAGCGCGCAGTAATCGGAAAAGCGACGCCGTCTTCGCAGTGAATGTTTAGTGATTAAGTTTGCTTCGAGCAGTGTTACAGAGAAGATCGTGAGGCTGTTGCTACGCGTGTTAAAAATGTCTGCTCTAATTGAGAAACTCGTCAGCTGTGATATACGCTCGGTGATAAGATTTCTTGTGGCGAAAAGTGTAAAGCGGCTGAAATCTATCATGTTGCGCTCTGGGGTGGTATTTATGCATGACTACACCCTCCCGCATATTGCTCAGCGTACTATGTCTGAACTGCAAAATTTCAACTGGGAAGTGTTTGGTCATCCTCCATACAGCCCTAACTTGGAGCCTAGTGATTAACCCTCTTTTCATGCATATGAAGAAGTGACTTGCATCGCAGACCTTTGATGATTACGAAGAGTTGATGTCCAGATTCGCAGGATAGCTTCAGTCACAGGCGGGAGACCCTTATGACTGCGGTATTCGAAATCTTGTTAAGCGCTATGATAAGTGTCTTAATTTTACTGAAGACTATGTAGAAAAATAAAACAATCTATAGTTGCAAATTGTTGTAAACAAATCCTGTAGTTACATTGCTATTTTTGTTGTAATAAAATGGATATCACTTTATGAATAGTCCTCGTATAAATTGTACTTTATCGCTGTAGATTTACAGATTATATAGTCAGTTTTTCAATATACTGCCATGTAGGCGCGGCTCCTTAAGGTTGTAGCAAGTTTGCGCTACACCTAAAAAAATTTCCGGATATTTTGGTTTAAAATACAAGTTAAATTATTGTGGTCTAAGTACACGATTGGTATGATCAAATGTAGTAAGTTTCTCATCCAAATATAATCGTTTGTAGGAGCCTCATCGTTGACTTGCGAAAATAAACGACGGCACTTCTTAAGGAGACTGGCTTGATCTTGGGTATCTCTTCGGGGCGAGGGGATGAGAGGGGAGTTGTCCAGTGTGGATTGTAAGTTGTTGATAAACGAACAGGAAGGTAAAGGAGCTTTGAAAATGGAAACAGATGGCAGTAGCTGATGAGTGACAATGAATGAGTCAAACAGAACATGCCCGCCCTGCCACTGCAGTTAGGCGCGAAAACAAGTTTTTTTTAGGGTAGAGGGCAAGAGGAGTAGAACTCCTCTTGGTAGAGGGTGAGCTTGTATTTTATTGGTGTTGTTTGTGTTATTCTACTATATTAAATAGACCCTAGTTAAGATGAATACAATAATTAAATCTTTAATAGAACATTCATTTTCATCGCGCAGCTTACAAGAGAAATGTGAGATTAAGCGTCTTGGTAGATCGACTCCGAACCTTGAAATTTCGCAGTGCGTGAAAAACAAAACCAGGTCGTTTAACAGAAAATTCAATTCTGAAGCGTACAAGAAGTTTCAGTGGTTATATGGCTGTGAAATAAGAAAATCTTTGTCCTGTTTTCCTTGTGTTTTGTTCGGAGGAGAGTAGGAAAACATCTTTCAGCCTCTGAAGTCGTCATAGGGATTGTTAGTAAAATTTCTAGTAATTTTGTACACTCGCCGAAAGTTGAACATGAATTGTTGTCTCTGAAAAATTCCATTAGGGACACACAGTCTGAAATGTTTCTGAACTCGTCAGTGCCATAAATAACTGAAAGTTCAGTGCGAATATTCCTTTCATTTATGAACGGATACGCTCTAATGACACTACGAAGAGACTCTTCTGGGAAAACATTGTGGAAATAAATAGGCGAGATTTTGGAAATTTTTACGACTGTAGCATGATAACCCTAATATTTTGTAGTAAGAAAGTAAACGAACAAAATTTTGAAGCACCAGCCGCCGCTGCTGCCATGTATCTTTATATACCGGGTGGATTGTAACCTCAGCACCAAAATGAAACCGGTAATAGATCATGAGGAAAGATTTGAAAAATCTAAGTAAGTTTTTTTCTAACATTCACCATTTTAGAGGAAATCGTTACTTTTCTATGAAGCATTTTGGAACATCACGGCTACTGCAAGAAGTCTAACAAGACAGTCTGCACTTCTTACCTTCCCCTCCCACTCTACTGTACCCAATCGGTGACGTGCTACAGTGCGCTGCATTGCTAGATTTATTTTAACGATATATATATATATATATATATATATATATATATATATATATATATATATATATATATAGGGGAGAGTCGGGTAGTATCGGACATCGGGTAATATCGGACAGTGAGTTTCTTTCATCTAACACACGATGATAGTACCTGATTGACATGGTTACGTTTCTGTGATGTCGCATAGAGAAACGTAACCATGTCATTCAGGTACTACCATATGGTGGTAGATGAAAAAAACGCACTGTCCGATAGTACCCGACTCTCCCCTATATATATATATATATATATATATATATATATATATATATATATATATATATATATATATATATATATTTTCAAGACAACTGTTCGGATTATTTTTACCCATCTGTTTGTATAGCAATTAGCCATTTCTCTCGGGCCATTACCGCAATATAGCATGCAAATATTGGGCAAAGAATTTTTTTTTCCTGCTTATCGGTGCTTCATCGAAGGAAAAGTGTAATACAAGTTTTGTTGTATTTAACATGTAGAATCACCCTTTAAATTTTCGTGCATCGATCCCTTTCAACCTTGTATATTCTTCTTGAAGTAAAATCATTCATATGATACATGTTCACAGGTCCGTATTGTTTTTCAGATAGTGCTTTTTACGTACTTAAAGGTTTTTTTGTTTCGTCTACCGCTTTGGAGTATAATGTTCAGGCACTGACTGCGAGATTTGTGGTTCAGGGATTAAATCCTGTTTGGAGTAACTTTCCCGGTTGAAAATTTTCTTCCGTGATTTCCCCTCAATCCATTAAAAGCAAATGTTTAGGATAACTTTCGGCGCCGGACCCCGAGCTCATATCGTCGTCATTATCACCTTCATTTTCATCCATCCTGCCTACTTCCACACTCATGTTATCCCATCATATAGAGCAGACAGAATCCGACCTAATGATTGTCCCAACCTCAGGAAATAATTTTTCATCATAAACTCCAAAATAGCATGCAGAGGCACAAATGTCTGCAGGCCAATACGCGAGGCATTAGTAAAAATTCTGTTTGTGTTTTTAAGTTCTCTTCAGTGCAGACATGTTCAGCACGGGAGTTTATAGCTTTTAAAGAGTTGCAGCGGTGATGTAGAATATTTTTATGCGTGTGTCTGTATGCGATTATGAGATTCTACGTCACTGTTGCACATCGCTTAAAGGCTAGAAAAGCCCGCGCTGAACATGCCTGCTTCAGTGAGATTATTGAAAGTAAATTCTTAAATGTCATTAAGTTTTTAAATACTATTTTTCCATTTAACTTACTTTAATGTTAGTAGTGCATACTGTCCGCATTTCACGAGAAGATCTGAGTAAGGAATGCGAGTTTTTCCCCCCACTCTCCTAACCTTTCCCCGACATGGAACCGTCCGGCCAATGACTGAGCCTTGTGTGTACCAGCCGGCCAATGACACCACTCCTATCCACCTGCTCCTTCAAGAACGCTGAGTTACTGGCTTACTCTCTCCTCTTACCCCTCAAGGACAGTACTCCCCTCGCAGAGATCCTCTCGTGAAATTTGGACAATAGTTATCTACAGTTATTCACACCCTAACGGTATTTAGTCCAAGATGAATTTTTTAATTACATTTTACTGCCACATGGTGGAATTTCCGTGCGTGGTCTCAGTATGACGTCGGGTCTTATCGAGTACAACACAAACATTTACACTCAGAAGACAAATATTTATGTCCGGGACAGTATTCGAACCTATTATCGCGAATTTACTCTCAACGTCTGAACTTCGCTCCTTACAATTTCGCATACCATTGCCAACTAAGAAGCTAAAATTGTTTATCTTATTAGTGACACTTGTCCACACCTTTGGAGTAACGGTCAGCGCGTCTGGCCGCGAAACCAGGTGGCCCGGGTTCGATTCCCGGTCGGGACAAGTTACCTGGTTGAGGTTTTTTCCGGGGTTTTCCCTCAACCCAATTTGAGCAAATGCTGGGTAACTTTCGGTGCTGGACCCCGGACTCATTTCACCGGTATTATCACCTTCATCTCATTCAGACGCTAAATAACCAAAGATGTTGATAAAGAGTCTTAAAATAACCTACTAAAAAAATTAGTGACACTTTGTCACGTGTATGTATTTTCAATTACAATTATTTGTTGAGTAAGTCTACTACATATCGTTGAACAAATTACAATTGTAATCTTTCGCACTGGATTTAACTATACACTTGATAAAGAGAGAGTATTGGCATGTAAGCAGGCTGGGAGACGTTAATTTACAGGTGTGATCTGCGAATTAGCCTCTAGGGCATAGCCTCGCTGCCAATTCAGGTTTTTCTTAGAGTTTCAACAGATTTAGCTCTGAGACATGTAGTCTACTATCTGTTCACTCTCGAGAAAGGACTGGCAGTCAACTCGTCCTCAGTTGATGTTTCGCGGAATTTCTGGAGGCGAAATGTCTGATATTACATTTAATCGGATCGTTACCGTCTCTTCCTTATTTTGTCAGATCTGTGACTTGAAATGTTGCGCTAATTTAAATAGGATCTTCATGTTCGATATCTGTATAGCAGTATTTCTCAAACTACGGTACGTGGACCGCTGGAGATTCTCGATGTGTGCTTGGTGTGACGGCAATATAAAAGTGTTTTATAGCAGGCTCATTAGGTAAATCATTTGAATAATACACTACACTTGTACCGATAAACTCAAGTTAAATAATCAGGAGTGTTATCTCCGAAAGTCGGAATTTGTACTTACTGATTTGAGTTAGAATCTCGAGTTGCCAACAAATTGATAATGAACACTTGTTGGAAAGTTTAAAAAAGTTTTTTTTTCTTTTTCTGAATTGCTCACGTTTTGGAAATACATTTCAGTTGACTGTGAACTTTTTACACACAATTTGCCTTCGATAATATTTAATGCATTTTTCCAGTTTTGTAAAATAAATGTAATGATAAATTTGTACGAAACTGGATGTTACAGAGAACAGATTATGGTAATGATCGTCAAGGTTTAAGCCCATTCCGGTTCCAGTTCACAATAATAAAATAATTGAATCAGTCGGAGCTGAAAGGAACTAAGTCACTTTTCACAACTTTTCAGGAGAAGCAAAAAACATTCCACTATATTAATATTTTTATGTTATAGAAGACCAAGGCACATTTAAAAGCCTGACTTAATTTCTTCTTCCACCGTTCGATGCGCATGACATCCGTTGTCCAAATGGTTGCATAACCCAAAAACTGCATATTTTGACTTAGTTTCTTTTAGCTCCGACCGAATCAATTGTTCTATCCATCTTCTGACGATGTTCTAGAGTTTCTGCATCCTAGATGCCTATAATGAAGAAAATTGTATGGTGTTCTATCTTTTTGCATTTTATTTATTTGGTGGAACCATTTGCAGCGTTTTTATTTGGTTATTTTACGACGCTGTATCAACTACGATGTTATTTAGCGTGCATGGGATTTATGATAGCGAAATGATATTTTAAGAGTTGAAGCCGAGTATTCGCCATAGATTACCTGAAATTTGCCTTACGGTTGGAGAAAACCTCGGAAAAAACCAAACTAGATAATCAGCCCAAGCGGAAACGAACCCGTGCTCGAGCGCAACTTCGGATCGGCAGAAAGGCACCTCAGCCGTCTGATATACGCCGATGTCTACAAGGTATTAATTTATTTTATCATTTACTATTTCTGTTGAGTTCTTCTCTTATTGCTTTATAACTTTTTCACCTGCTGCTTTATATCCATCCACTTGTCTCACGTGTCCACCTCATTTCTGCCACTTCATTTCTCTTTCGTATTTTTTTTAGTAGTCACTCTGAATCATACCATACATAAATATTGGGACCTTCATCAATTTATAAAATTTTAAAATTGTTTTATTTCTAACCCTTCCAATCAATGTCCGTCTTATGGCCCCAAATAAATATTTTAATTTTCTTCTTCTTATTCTTCTTCTTCTTCTCCTTCTTCTTCTTCTTCTTCTTCTTCTTCTTCTTCTTCTCCTCCTCCTTCTTCTCCTCCTCCTTCTTCTTCTTCTCCTCCTCCTTCTTCTTCTTCTTCTTCTTCTTCTTCTCCTTCTTCTTCTTCTTCTTCTTCTTCTCCTTCTTCTTCTTCTTCTTCTTCTCCTTCTTCTTCTTCTCCTTCTTCTTCTTCTTCTCCTTCTTCTTCTTCTTCTTCTTCTTCTTCTTCTTCCTCGTGTTTTAGGATAAATCCTGTATTTTCCAACTTTGCTGTCTTAGTCCGATGTTGGTGTCCAACTTTCCTTCCACCGTTTAGGGGGTCGTCCCAAAGGTTTTGGGGTGTCCAACTTTCCTTTCATTGCGATTTTCAGGAGTCTGTCTTCCGTCATCCTTAACACATGGTCCCGCCATCCTTTTCTTCTAGTCTTGATCCATTTTGTCACATCCTGCACTCCACATTTTTCCCTAATCTCATCGTTCGTCTGTCTGTCATATAACGTAACGCCAGCAATACTTCGTAATATCCTCATTTCTGTTGTTTTCATTTTTGCAGCGACGACCTGTTTGTTTATATCCTTATCCTTGCATTACCTGTGTTCGGCGTACTATATACCCAATGTGTTCTTAACTTCAGTCTTTAGGTAGCTGGAATACGAAGCCTAGTAATAACTTAATACCTACTAATTTATAGGAACATTTTATATGTAAGTGAAAGAATAAAAACTGAGCTAGGTCTATATAAACATTTTTATTTTATTCCAAAAATAAAATTTACATTGTCTAAACAATAATTCCATGGGCCTGGATTTGATTTATAACATCGAAAAATTACATTTCTTTGCAAATACTATTATCCTACAAATCTGGCTTTTTCATGTCGGCCTATAGCTCCTTGTACAGCTGATTTGAGTAATTTCAAGGGAAAAATTGCTTTAAGGTATCAAACCCGGGACCTTTCGCTGAGCTCGCCAACGTTCTGCAGACTGAGTTACTCGGGAAGTATGCCAGAACCCTGATTAATTTTCCCCTTTATAGCCACATACCTCAAGTGGGTTGACAGATCGTCAGATACCAGCATTGAGCATACACCAGGCACTGTGTGGCTTAAATTGTGGTTTTCTGTTATCGAAACAGGAACTATAAAGGGGAAAATTGATCTGGGGTCTGGTATAGTTCCCGGGTAGCTCAGTCGGTAGAGCGTTGGCGCGCTCAGACAAAGGTCCTGAAACAATTTTTCCCTTGAAATTATACTATTATCCTAACGATATACCCAAATAAGACTATCAGTTAATATAGAACAAAATATAAGTCACTATGACAAATTAAGTGAACAATTTTGGATATATGGTTAGGCTAAATAGTATTTGCAAAGAAATGTAATTTTTACATGTCATAAATCAATTATTTCAGTTCATGGCGTTGAGTATAAGATTTAAATCAGTCGTTTTGATAATCTAGTACTTACCAAGGAAGTTATTCGTGGACTATCCAGCCACGAATTTTGTGAAAGTTGCAGACACTAGGAAGTTTTTTGTCGGTCAACCAGTCACTAATTTTGTAAGAGTAGCAGATACTAGGAACTTTTTTGTCGGTCAACCAGTCACGAATTTTGTGAAAGTAGCAGATACTAGGAAGTTTTTTGTCGGTCAACCAGTCACGAATTTTGTGAAAGTACCAGATACTAGGAAGTTTTGTCGGTCAACCAGTCACGAATTTTGTGAGAGTAGCAGATTCTAGAAAGTTATTCGTTGGTCGTCGACTAACCAGCCATGAGTTTTGTGATTGTAGCAGATACTAGGAGTTCTTCATCAAACAATCAGCCACGCATTTTGTGAGAAGTAGTAGCTACTAAGAAGTTCTCCGTCGACCAACCAACCACGAATTTGAAAGATATTTTGTATTTTACAATTTAACAAATTTATGGTAATCCTAAAAACTGTTGTAGTTTTGTGGGTAGACCTACTTTTTATTTACTCTTACTTAAATTACTAATCTAATTAGTATTAGTTCTATGTGTAAAATAGATTTTAATACAACATTTTACTGGAATTTCTTAAATGCTGTTTCTTATTATTTTAGTACCTACGACAACATCTTCATTACTAAACTGGTAAACATCTTTGTTTAAATAAATTAAGTAATGAAGGCTGCTAAGAAATATAAACGTTAGTCTATATGTATTCCTTTATATTATTTGTACTCCCTTTTAAATGACGAAAGTTTATTTTTATTTGTAAAAAAATCAAGAAAAGTAACCATTCAATATGTTCTTCAAAGTATACCTGAAAGGATGTCTGTTCAAAGCGACGACGTACCAAAAGTGAGAACAGTTTATTTAACAGTACATTTCTATAAACCACAAACAGTTTAGAAAGTGTAGGTTTAATGTGGTTTGAAATAAACTACATTAATACTAAATAAATTGCTGTGCAATATATTATGGCACCCCCACACAGCACACCTGAAATCTTGTGGTGGAACGGTCGCACCGTTCTAGGGAGACTGAGAAAATCAATGATAAGTCTCAGACAGTATAGTCGGTTATAAAGATATGAATCAAAAATTTTTTTTATTTGCTAGAGATGGTTTCTTGCTTTTCGACACTCTTTTGTGTTTCACTTATTTGCTTATGGTGATTAAATACTGTTAAATTTCATAAAAATATCGTGTATTTACCAATTATTGTTAAATAAAAGATTAAAATTAAATGAAATCATTATTACCATCATTGCCATTGCTGTTAAAATTATTGTTTGACCACCTACTAACTCAACGGTATTATGTTCGATTCCTGATGTGTTTTTCTTTCCAAGGAATAAGACTATATTCTCTGTTATTTATTTAATCTGAATTGAAAAGGTGAGAAGTGAAGTGAAGAATAAGAATGGTGAGTTTATAACAGAAAATGATGAAGTGAATGTTTCTGGTCCTAAGACGTCTAAGGAAGAGAAGACTAAGTACTTAATAAATAAATTGAAATATGAATTAGAGGAGTGTAACAGGAAGGTAATAAAATAGGTAAGGAGTAGGGTGGTGAAGGCTAGCTAGGATGGCGAAGTATAATATGTAGAAAATTAGTGAGATCTGAAAATGAAATATACGCAAGAAACAGACATAATAACGAACTTATTGGACAATGGGGTAGTATGTTTTAGTAACAAATATTATTAGAAACAGTGTCTGTTCGATATAAGTGTACTGGAAATCAAGAACGAAATCGTAAAAATGCCATTTTTGAATGATCTAAATTAAGTTGCTAGGTCTTAAAGGTGGGAAAATTGATCAATCTAAATGGGGTCGAAAAGCAAATTATAAGAGCGTCTACAAAAGGTATATCTGTAATGAATGTAATTGTGGCACCGGATACAAAAATTGTGAGGTCCACATTACATGGATGTAAATGATGACATAAAATACATATATATATATATATAATATATAATATATATATAATCTGTATTGTATTAAGCGTCCACCTTGGTCCGTACTGGATATAACTGAGTAACTGGTAATTGTAATAAAAATAATAATATATGTAAAATCAAGTTATCAATTCGAAGAACTTTAAGCGGCACATAGTCAAAGATAAAGGGCTTAACAACCTGCAAAGTAAACACAATCCAAATGAAAATATAAATAACCGGATCTTCTATATTAGCTCAATCTCACTATCTCCAAGGACAAAATCAACCATGTTAAACAATCCAGAAAAACTAGTGGAAAAAATAAGCGAAATTTAATAAGGAGTAACAACTATTATTATAAATTCGCCTAAGTAGTTGTTGTAATGATACTACTAATAATATTAATAATAGTCATCATCTTACATTAAATATCGGCTGAAAGAAGGAAGAGTGGAAGGTCACAACATACATGAAATAGAAGAATAAGGAAAACCATGCGGAGAAAGGACTTGCAAGATGAAGATTGGTTGGATCGTGACATTAGGAAAAAATAAAGACTATATATATTTTATTTTGGAAACTTGTATATATCGCAGAAATAGATATTACTATAAATAAAAGTAATAATGTGGCATTTCTTTCACGTAAAACATAATTTAAAAGCCAAATAGAAGATAGACATCACCGTCATCAGTTTCGACTTGTGTTGCTATTTTCATTTTGCTAATTTCCGTTTAAGGAATATGGTCGAACGTCTATTTGATAGTTAATATCATCAGAGATTTAAAGACTTCCGATAAATTTACAAAAAAAAAAAAAAAAAACTCAAGTTGCTAGCAAATTTATCTAAGGAAACTCAAAACCTCAAGTGGTATTTATTAAAGCTATTTCATGAATAATATAGAAAAAGTTAATAAAACCATAAAATGCGCTAATAAAATATGAACATCATTTAATTAGAATCGTGCAATTGAGAGCCTCGTTATTGCAATTAGTAATGTGATAATTATTTTACATAATATACCTCGTTAGTTTTATTTGCTGGAACAAAATACATTATCAATAGAATAAACAGGCTTTATAACCAAATATGAACTGTAAATTGATTCCATTTATGTAACACAAATATTAAATAGGCCTACACAAATTCCAAAATTAAATTGTGAAGTAACTTCGTTATTTTCAACTAACAATAATCGAGCACATATATTTCCACAGAGATTAAGAAGAAATTGTTAGCATATGTTACTTGGGGGAATAGTGCACTCTGTACGAGATGGAAGAACCCGAGAAATATCGTCAGGAAAGCTGACAGACAGACAGACAGACAGACAGACAGACAGACAGACAGACAGACAGACAGACAGACAGACAGACAGACAGACAGACAGACAGACAGACAGACAGACAGACAGACAGACAGACAGACAGACAGACAGGTAGCTAGGTAGATAGACAGATAAATACAAGGACAGATAGACAGATAGACAGATACACAGACAGATAGATAGATGTTGCTACTCTCAATTTCAAAACAGTCTACGAGTCTGTAATAAAAGAAATATTGTTTACTACGGTAAAATTTATTTTACTGCAGTAGGTTTATGAAACAAAATATGGTAAATTCTAATTGGATTTACTACTATTACTACAGTAAATACTACAGTAATCAGTGATGTTTCATGAACCAGGTGCTGAAATGCCTTTTGAGGACAAAAGAACGAAAAGTGGAGGACATTTTACTAAAAGATAAGGACAATGAGTAATTTCACAATGTCCACAAGAGCAATGACACTATTCTGTGCTTGATCTATGCAGGATCTATTTTTGCTTTTATGTAGTTGTTCTGAAAATGCCTCTCAATTTTCTATGTAAAAATGAACAATCGAATATTATGTTCGTTATGAGCATTACATATGTGATGTTTTCATATAATTATCCAAAGTTTCATGTTGAATAGTAATTGGAGCATATTAATATCAATGTTTCATGAACTTTTTATATGAGTGTTTTAATTTTTAAAGTCCAATTCACGGGAAAAGAATTCCAGTACTTCCTTCTGTTTTTTATATCCTGTCTTGGGTTCGATATATTTTATTTGATGAAATTTATTCAAACAGAACTACTTTTTTTTAGATAATTATGAAAATCTATAACTAGTCTATCTTTTTTAAAAGTTGTACCAAAGAAGTATTCTCTTCACAAAAGTGGGTAGCAATCTGTTTTTTTCATCTGATAACACCTCCACTTGAAGACATCTTAACACTTGAATAGGAGCTAAGGAATGAAAAGTAAAATTCACAGGTTTTCAAAAGTTCAGAAAAACAGTCCTCATTCTTAAACTTAAAGACTTCATTCCACTGAGAAATCATTTCACATCAGGAATAAATAATTGTCACTCTGAACACTTACAAATGCTTACAGTTCTTGGCATTGGTCAGATAACTTAACATCATCAATCTCAATGTCTTTCTGTTTCATATATCTTGAGAAAAAATACAATCCATCGAAAGGGATAAGCGAGCATAATTTTTAAATGGCATTCTTACTACTGCCCATTTCTCCAAGCAATCAACACAAAATTTGTTGAAAATAAATACGTGCATTTCAAGCGCTATGTTCGGTTGAAGTTTATGAAGCGTGACAAGAACCGAAATATGCTTTGAAGACATTGATTTGAGTGACAATAGAAAATACTATGGAGAATAAACGAATTACCGCAGTAGACATTGTATGTTTCTACTACAGTAACTATTACGCATTCAATGTTACATGACCGCTGAGCGCTCATGTCGCCACTGTCGTTGTTTACAAGGCATCGTAGGTGATAACAGAGCGCCGGACACTGAATGGATCAAAGCATTCGTGGAGGAGGATGACGCATTCTGCGAGTTCGTGGAATCAACACCGGTCAATTGACAACGAACAGGTTGTACTGCAGCGGAATTATTTATGAAATGCTAATTTTTACGTTAGTAAAAGAAATGGCTAATAATAGTAATTTACTACAGTATTTTACTACTGGCAAATGTTTACTTTAATGAGAAAAGTTACTAATAAGAGTAATTTACAAATTGTGAGGTCCACATTACATGGATGTAAATGTTGACATCAAATATATATCATATCACATATCATACCATATCTCATATTATATCATACCATATCTCATATTATATCATATCATATATAATATCGTATCATATCATATATCATATCATATATCATATATCATATATCATATCATATATCATATCATATATCATATCATGTCATATCATATATCATATCATATCATATATCATATCATATCATATCATATCATATCATATCATATCATATCATATCATATCATATCATATCATATCATATCATATCATATCATATCATATCATATCATATATCATATCATACCACATCACATCATATATCATATCACATCACATCATATATCATATCAATAAGAGTAATTTACTAAAATATTTCTCTACTCGCGAATTTTTACGTTAATAAATTACTAATAAAAGTAATTTACAACATTATTATTTTTACAATACTACTGTTTTATAAAACAAGCTTCTGATTACCCTTAGAAGAAATTTATTCTTAGACCTCTGCATTAACGAGGAAGTGATAGTAACATGAAGATAAACTATAAATGCTTCAAAGAATTACGGCTGTGATTTGGTTTTGTTTATATCCAACACATTCAAAAAGTTATTAGCTTACATTAAATGAATAAAATAGTCAATTTAATTAACATGATTCAAGAGTACTACTTGAGATGACACGAAACAAAAGTGAAATACATCGAGTTAAATCATAGGATATAAGTATTTGCTCCCTTGTTGAGAATCAAACGATAATTACTTTTTGTATTTCATTATCACTCTTTTGTGTAGAACAAGCAAAATTCCTGATTAAAAGAATAAAGGTCGTTAGTGAATATCGTTAAAGGAGTGCATTGACATTTCTGAATGGCAGATGCAGCAGGCTTGTATAAGAAGTCCCTAATTATCTGGAGGATTTTAACCTTATGGCATTTTTCAGGCATCGCAAGGCACTTTGCATAATAATTGTGGTTGCTGACTTAGCTTTTACACTAGTAAGGGTTTCATAAAATCGGCACAATGGGGCGGTTAGAATAAATATTCTCGAGCATCATATTACGGAGGGCTGAACCACCCCCTCCGAGCAGCTCTCCGGACATCCACTTAAAATACAAAATAAAAATGGAAATATCCTATAGTTATTTTGAATTTCAAATACATCTCAAGCACACATTTTATACACGTCTTTCGCTCTCTTGTGTTAGAAATTTACGTCGTATACTTCACGAGAAGATGCACCTTCAGAAACGCGAAGTCGTGAATAAATATTATGGTAGAGGAAAAAGTGTACACAGCGGCAGCGGAAGAGCAATATCGCTTCAGAATATGTCACGGTCACTTACTGCAGTGAGGGCTTCACAAATCCGATGAGCAAATAGTTGCTGCAGAGCACTAGCTATAGTTTCAAAACATGACAGTGGGATATAAAGAGAAGATGTCAACTGTCGTGTTTATTTTACCCTTCACTATTTTTTTTAGGCTGTATAGTCGTATAAGTCACACAACCTTTTTCTTTCCCTGATGCTATTTACTTCCCTTCGTAGCGTCCATTGTTCTCACCATCTGATTTCACCCGTCCATTCTTCCAACTGAGCGAAGCAATTCGGCCTCTGTCGGACTCACAACTAACCTGCCTTTGTTCAATTTAAGGTTAACAGAAGTTAACTCTTGTACTATTATTGGATATGTTCTAAGCTTAATTGGAAAGGGTCCTAATGAATTGGACAATTTGATACAAAGTTGAATAGTATTATATGATTATATCTAATTCTAAAAATGTATTTTAAAGACAAAAATATACATTGTCTCTAAAAAATGTCAACATTTATATGGGGATTGATTCAGTTTATGTTTATGTGATTGATTATACACAGGGTCTTGGCGAGCAACATGTTTTGATTTCTTTCGGTGATGATATTTCCATGGTTACAAAGAATTTTTTAAATCTCTATTCGGGTTGATATTTGGAGCACGGGAAACCATTTCAAAATGTTTTGCTAATTTCTGGATATCAATGGGATTAGATAAGGCACTCTTTCTCTGATTGGCCATTATCGCTATTAAGGAGTCTGTTTCAATTGTGAGAAATCGTTATGGATTTAATAATTAAATTTTTACAGTCGCAGGATGTCTAAAAATCCAAACCTTGATTTAGACTCATTATTTTAGTGTTTGAGATTTTTAAATGTACAAAATTAAAGAAACTATAATTAAAAATAAATTGAATGTGATTTCAAACCACGTTGAAGTCCATTTTTATGGAAGGAATGGGCTAGTTTTTATCCACTGGTCTACGGTAAGGTAAGTGTGATGACACTTCTAGACTTTATGAAAGCATTCGGTTCCGTGAACATTGATTTGCTTCTCTGCAAACTCAGAGTTATGCCCCTCTCTGATAACGCGGTTAACTGGTCCTCCTCTTATCTTTATGACCACCAGCTATGTGTAATTTTTAAATAACCAATATTGAACATGGCGGGCAGTAAAAGCGAAGGTACCCCAAGGTCCCGCATTGGGACTTCTTCTATTTGCAGTCTACATAAATGACATACTGTCTCTCAGACTCTAAAACACATTAAATACATACTCTATACTGATGATGTCGTTATATATGCACATACTAAAACTCTAAATGATACAATAGACAAGTTGAACAGTTACTTGAACTTTTTATCAGTATGGTCTACAAAATTCGACTTAATTTTGAATCCAAATAAGTCGCAGGCAATTCTAATCGGGCTACAACGGCTTTTAAGCATTTTAAAACCTGCTTTTATAAATTAAATGTATCTATAATCCAAACCCCATTCACAGTAGATGGAACGATTGTACCATATGTAAATGAGTAAGAAAACCTAGGGCAACAAGTATCCTTCGAAGGTAGCATGGAGAGAGAAATACAACAGAGAATTGCACGATATGGCGTGCATTTTGGTCCCTTAAATTCGTGCTACTGCATAAAACCCTCAGCAGAACACTAAAACTAGACACTCTAAAAACCTGCATTTACCCAGTATTGCTCTATGGAAGTCAGACATGTCACTATAACATCTAAACAGACGAAAGCATACAAATATGCCAACGAAAGATGATACGCAAAATTCTAGGCTTATCCTAAAGAGACAGAATCACCTACGAAGAACTGCTTCTAAAGGCATCAACTATAGATATCTTACATCTAGCTTTTAAAAGTAAATGGAGCTGGGGAGGCCACATCAAGAATGGAGGACGACTGACAGACCTAAAAGTCTACCATATGGACCCCAGAGCAGGCAGGTGACTTCGAGGCAGACCAAGGAGAAGATGGGCAGACATCTTCGAAGAACACGGAAGTCGACAATGATTCAGGACTGCAAGAGGAAGAGGATAGTGGAAAATTCTAGGAATCATCCTGAACAGTGTCCACGATTAAGTGTCCACATTACCGCGGAGTAGCTTGCTGCGTTAGGCATATAAGAGCTAAATCCTTAACAGGAGGCAATTGCCCTACAGGGACATAAATAGGCTTATCTTTATCTTTTATAATCCCATTTAGCCCTTCTGTTAAATATCGAGAAGTGTGCATGGACGTGGTCCTCCAGTGGAATGTTCAAGTCACACACATAGGCTATATGAGGGGCTCACAACCAGAGTGGACCAAGTCCACCAGTGATCAGTTTGTGGATTAATACAATCTCGGATGAAGAAAACTTAGATTTATTCATTGCCATAACAAATCAAGTCCATAACTCATTTGTTACTCCACAGAGGGCAGCATTTCCTGTGGAAGGTGAAGGTTGCTAAGCGTGAGCCAGGAACTTTAAGACTCAATATCTCGGAACTATTCCAGATGGACTTGGTCCGCTCTGGTTGTGAACCCCCCATTTATAAGACCTCTTTTCCATTCTATATTCATTAATTTGCTACCTTTTCAGTTAAAAAGAATTCTCATACAAACATTGGTGCTGCCATATTTTGACTATTGTGACATTCTACTGACAGATTTAAATTACAATTTAGTCCAAAGACTGCAGCGCGTTCATAATGCCTGCATACGTTTCATTTTCAACGTCCGCAAATACGACCAGATAACACCTTCCCTTGAAACGCTCCAATGGGTAAAATTACAGGACCGAAAATATGTCCATTCACTAATTTTTCTATATTGCGTCATCAACACTTTTTCACATATCTCTCACTGCGTTTTAATTTCTTGGCCTCATAACACAGCTTGGGCCCTCGTTCTAAAAATGACCATTCATTATCTATACCTAGACATAAAACAGTTCACTATCCTTCCTATTTCACAGTATCAGCAATAAAATTCGTTCCTGGAACTCCCTACCCAGCTCCCTCAGGAACTGTCGAACGATATTGCAATACAAATGTAAATTATTCAAACACGTGACCAGTGGTAAGTCACATAACTCGTGGCATCAGACTTAATTTTCCCGTACCTTTATCTTATCACAAATGTTTTAGATACTTTTATCATTGAAATCATTGTTTTAGTTCTACAAATTGTTAGTAGGCTACATAATTTTTCACATATTTCTGAAAATATGTTTTTTCCTTCCTCATTCATGTTTAATTCCCCCTTGTGTGTAGGTATTGTATTGTATAGTTATAATTTGCGTCCGAATTTGTAATTCTTGTGATATGTAATATTGAATTGCGTATTCATTGAGTGTAACTTCTAACCTTATATTATTTTGTCATTATTATTTAGTATGTTTTTATTATTTTACTCAAGTTGTGCTTGTATAACTACATCAATCTTTGAGTGTTTTTTTAAATATTATTCTGTAATTATTAACTTGTATCATTGCAAATTGTATCAGTTTCCGTTGTTTCTATGTGGAAGAAAAGGCCTAATGACTTTATCTTCGCCAGAATAATTAAATTTTATTATTATTATTATTATTATTATTATTATTATTATTATTATTATTATTATTATTATTATTATTATTATTATTATTATTATTACGGACTGAGCGAGTTTTCAAGTGACATGCACAATGAGACAAACTTTTAGACAAGGATTGGCGTTGTTTTGGAAGAAAATAAGCTTAAAATATGATAGTTTTCAAACATGGTGATACATACATATGTATAAATCATAAAAATGGTCAAACGCACTGAACGAGTTTTGAGATCACACTTTCCAATTAATGGAAAAAAATATATTATGACTTCCTTAAATATATTTTTTAGTTTCTATAAGCGTTTATTCAAACAAAATAGGCACTTGTCTAAAAATACGATGTCTTAACTATATTAACAAAAGAAGGGAAACTAGGTTTTGCGTTTATTGGTTCTTTGTATAGATATTTGTTCTGTTAATCGTGAAGAGATTGTTAGAACGGGCATCAAAATACTAGTACGTCTGTAGGGAAGGAAAGAGAGAAGCGGAACTGGGAGATATCTGGATTTGTCAGAGTAATTTGGGACAAACTGTGATTGTGAACAGGATTCGTGGAAACTGAATTGCAGTGTCCGCATGCATCTGTCTATGAAGGTCTCTCGGATTAATTAAATGTTTGACTAGTTGCTGAATGCGGATGGCGTAAACTATATTGGTGGAATACTAGTCTACAACCTTATGAAATCATCTCATTGATCTCCGTTCAAATGTAATGAATGACTTTACTGGAACAATAAAGTGACAGAGCAGTCCTTTATATTATGCATGTCTTAAGAATTATAATAAGACTATTATATTCCTTCGAGAAACTTAAACTTGGTAAAACAATAGTTAATAAATAGGCCAATACAGATTAATCCGAGAAAGTTATATTAAAACAGTGAAATGTAACATGACACTACTACTGCTGCTACTACTACTACTACTACTGCTACTACTACTACTACTACTGCTACTACTACTACTACTACTACTACTGCTACTACTACTACTACTGCTGCTACTACTACTACTGCTGCTGCTACTACTACTGCTGCTACTACTACTACTACTACTACTACTACTACTACTACTACTGCTGCTGCTGCTGCTGCTGCTGGTGCTGCTGCTACTCTGGCATCGTGAGATTATATAGATGGTGTTTTTGAAGTTAACTACTCGGACATTATGTTATACTTACGTCTAAGGAGAAGAATTCCAATTCTACTGGTTATACGAGTATCTTTAAGCCATAACATTCAATTAATAAAAAGATCCTAAAATACATGGATGTCAGTGATGCGAAGTATCAAGAGGATACATGTGCAGGCCTACCCCATAACAGTTATCCCCAGTAGCATGTAGTGGCCACGCTTCCCAGTGGTATGTAGAGACTCAGTCGGAAGTTTGCGACAGAGTTAATGGATTGGTAAGGAAAGAAAATCGTCTGGAAAGTCCATTCTATAGATTTACGGCATATGAAACAACCGTGTCCTTGAATGAAAGAGCCCTTGACAAAATTTATGGGCTATTCATTGCTCACGTCAAAATTTAATTCTGGTGATAGAACAAAGGGGTCGAATAGGTGTTTTAGGTGTGTTTGTGTTTCTCTAACCTCTACCTATGAACCAACCATCCATCCATCTATCCATCCATGTACCATAATAATGTAGTTACATGCATTATTTCAAACTCCGACATTTTGCATTACAACTACCTGTCGATTTCAATCTATTCTTCAAAGACTCACATTATGCGATATGTAACAATTACAAAAAAAATCTATTTGTTAGTACCGTATATCATTACATTAGACCAGTGGCCCCCAAACTTCGTGAAGGTGCGACCCACTTTTGGGCGAGAGTAGGTAGGGTACTTAACCCCATTCGAAAAATAAAAGTTACTGAAAAATCGAAAGCAGCTATAATTTTACTCAAAATTAGTGGAAACAAAGAAAAAAAAAACGTTATACAGGATTTTTTAGAAACGTTCACTTTCACAACACATATCTGTTACAGATCTCAAAAATCGAGCATAATATGAGGTTACCAGTCAAGTAACATCGTCATCCAATCTTTTTACAATAATATCAATATTTGATCATGTTTTGAATATTTGACTTTACATTCAGTAATATGATAGATTGACTTCGCGTGTACAGACATTAATACCCATAATTCATGATATTTGTAAAACAATTGCGTTCACACCAGTACAACATTAAGTAGGTATTTTAACTTACTTTAATTCATCATGTTTTATCGACAATTTTAGAAGGCAATGGTTGTTATACATAATATAGTAATTTTAACATGATTGCAAGATCATATCCAGTCTTCATTGCATTTGTGCACACATTTTTCACAAGATATGCAACATATTACATTTGATTTTTTTAAATATTTGATATTGCTATGTACCGCCTGATGATGCCCCAAGAGGGCGAAAACGTTCGTATTTGTAATAAATTCATAACAAATGTTATATAAATATATTTAAAACAGTTATACAATATAACTTGATTTTTTGTATATTTGATTGTTAAGTCATTAAAATTGATAATTATAGAAACTTGATATAAGTATACATGTTAATCGGCTTATATGAAAATCAATATGAGTTGTAAATTTAACTGAGACGCTTTCAAGTTTGGACATCTGTAAAGTTTTTTGTGCTAATAACTGATGTTTAATTGTTCCCTTCATATTGTAATACATCATGAAACAAAACACACAAAAAATTATTAAAATGTGTCTGTAAGTGTGGTCGAATTAAATTGAATTTCAGGAAGTGGGCACTACGACCCAGCACTGCGACCTTTCAATATCTCTTGCGCTAATCCTCAAGCTAGACGCATTCCCAAATCCAGAATAGTCTACACTAAGGTCCCGTTCATACGGTATCGAAATTTCTCGAAACGGGCATTTATTGAAATTGATTTCTTGCGGGCAGCAGTGAACGCACGGTTTGATTTTTTTCCCGTGCATAATGAAATTTAAGTTATGATGTACGGGGAAAAATTCGAACTGTATGTACACTGCTGTTCGCACGAAATGGATTCTAATAGATACTCGTTTCGAGAAATTCCTGTACCGTGTGAACGAGCCATAAGGTTCGCTGCGTACCCAGGTTTCGGGCTAGTACTCGTTCCCAAACCAGCCTCCTCCATGCGTTGCCTGCCGGCGTTCGGAGAATGCTACGGAATGTTGACGAAATGGAGAGATGTTGACGGAATAATGTACGCGTCTAATATGGGAAAACGGGAAAACACCAAATGAGACCTTGTCCGTCACAAATATCACTATGGATATTTCAATGATAAATCTTAGGCCTGACCGGGACTCAAACCCGGACCGTTTACGAAACAGCCTGAAAGTCTGGCCACTCAGCCACCGCAGGATCGGTGTAGTTAATAAAAGACGAAATTGAATTTGTTCTGAAACAGCGTGAAGTAATTGGCTGAAGTTCCATTTCACCTGGTGCCCTCACACTTTATTATTCCACTCCTCACTTCCAGCTCCTCGTTCCGTTGCGATCTATATCAGCCTGCGTCTGAGCAGCTGACTTCCACCGCTATGTAGAGTGAAGTAATGTCTTACTTAGTTGCATGACCTCTTAATGGATCTGTAGTTTCTGCATTCCCAAGACATTTGCTTGACGTGGATGAGGAGTCAAGGGAATATTCCTTCAGTTCCGAACTTTGCGTATGAGTTGAACGTACAGATTTTTGTGCATAATGTAAGCTTAATGCATAACAGTCAAAATATCCTCCTTTATATTTCCCAGGTTCCATATTTTTGATGTTCGGTATAATTCAAATTGTCTCAAACATGATGATAATAGTAACATTGATATAATAATAATAATAATAATAATAATAATAATAATAATAATAATAATAATAATAATAATAATAATAATAAGGTTATTTAGCGTCGATGAGATTGGTAATAGCGAGATATTTGGCGAGATGAGGCCGAGGATTCGCCATAGATTACCTTGCATTCACATTACGTTTGGGGAAAACCTCAGAAAAAACCCAACAAGGTATTCCAGTCCACACATTGATTTTCTGAGAAAACTATGATCTTCACGAAACACGTAAGGATTTTCATCGTCCCAGTACTTATAATTGAAGGGTACATGGAAATAACGATCAAGGTCCATTTCAGAAAGTTTCGAGAAAAACGAATTTTAAAGTTTAAGCACTTAATACTTTGTTATGTGTGTATTTAATAGAAATTGACGTAGTGGAATGTCAAGAACGATGATTTCTTATTACTAGCTAGACCACATGATAGTACTTCCTTTCCACTATAAGATAGCATTATTAACTCAGCTTCGATTTTTGATGGACCTTGATAGTTTTTCCCGTGTACCCTTCAATTGTGTTTGTTGACAAACCCAGTGAAGAAAAAAGTCACTTCGTCACTGAAGCAAATATTTTGTGTCGATTTGGGTTATCTTCAATTATCTGAGACATCTGTTCACAAAATTCTACTCTTCTATCAAAATCGCCTTCGCTGAGGTGTTGATGAGTTTGTATTTTATATGGGAAAAATTTGTTCATTTTTATCACTTTATGTAAGGAACCAACCGAAATGTATGATACAGCAGCTACTTTTGGAATGAAGGTGGTGAATTCATTAATGGAATGGCCTAGAATGTGTGAAGTTTCATCCAATTTTTTAGATTGGTTAATAGTTTTGTTGCACATAGAACCGGTTTCTTCAAATTTCCGTACTATGTAGATCTATGAATACAGAATCGTTGACTTACGTTTCTCTCAGGATACCTCTCGTTGAAAGCTCTAGCATTTCTGCGGCTACAACGATATTGAGCTCCATAAATAAATATTTCTCTTGAAATGTATACACCATTTTAAAATAGTTTAATATACCTACAAACACAACTACTTGTCACATGAAATGCTCAATAGTATTTTCTACGAAAGTGCGGAGTGATAGGTTTCCTGGCAACAGAACTGACATTGGAAGTATGATTTCCTACATTCAGTGCGGAAATAGTACATTATGCAACGAGCCTATAATGATAGTACTTAAGAAGCGAGTATGGATGTTTATGAAACGAGCGCAAGCGAGTTTCATAATTTTCATACGAGCTTCTTAATTACCATTATAGGCGAGTTTCATACGACTTTTTATTCTCGACCATATTTCTAACTTGAAATTATTCATTTTATTTGTATCTAACTGACCTTGAGCAATACCTCGTAAATTGTGAGATGTGCGCAGACGCGAAAGTATTGATTTTTTCCGAGGAACAGATGTCCACATTGACCTTGACAGCCTATAAAAACCTACAGAGTAAACTAAATATTAACTTTGATATAACATTGAAATTAAATTAGACATTGAAAAACGAGATGACAAATTGAATTTATTTGAATATTATTTACAATTAACGCTAATTATTATAGTAACAGAACATAATCTTCTGCGACAGTATTGGATTTCCAGCCGCCGTGACTTTTCGCTAATTCTCTTTCGATTGCATATCCGAGAATAATCGATACTTGCGATTTTATAACGGTACAAAGCTGACTTGTCATTGGCTGAGGTTTTATAACGGTACAAAGCTGACTTGTCATTGGCTGAACACCTGTACTTTAATGAGTAGGTGTACTTTAATGACATGCATTAAAGGAATGCTACCAGGTGTATAATTACTACATTTCGGCATGGCCGAACATAAACGCACTTTTCGCACATTAGTCTTCTCTCCTAAATAAAATATGAGACGCTCTTCGTTTATATGAAGAACTGAGAATTAGAATAGATTATCGGCCGAAACTCTTCGTCTTCCTTCTCGTCTTCAAAATACATAATTCAGAACGATTTAAATATTGAAACGTCAAGCATAAAAATGTCGTCCAAACTGAATAGCTGTTTATATCAACAAAGGATTCCTACTACTGTCTTGGCAGATGATGTAGATGAAAATGCGTTTTAACGTTTTCAAAAATATTTTCAATTTTAATTAATTACATTTAATTATAATAATTTTGTAGAAAATTAGTGTGTAATACAATTGCGGGAAGAGCCAGTGCAAAACTCGCATGGTTGGAACACTCACTTGTCCTTGCGCTCCAAATTTCATACTCGTTTTGCAATGAAGCTCTTCCCGCATTAGTAATACAATATACGATTGTAGCTTTATTATCTTCAGCTCTAATCAACAGTAACAACAATCCAGGTTGTCAGCTGACGATAGAAAACAAAAGATGGGAAAACAAATTAACGATATGTATAAAAATTAAATACTATTTCAAATTTAAGTATCACAAAATAGGGGTGATGTTTGAAATTTTGCTAGGGGTGAAGGTGAAACCTCATATGCAGTTAAGACTGGTTTTAAACTTCCGCCTCAATATCTAAATTGACGTGTTTTTGTTTAATTAAATCCGATTTAAATTATATAGTTATTTAGACTAGGGAAGTTTTGAAATGACAGCTCTGTATATTTATCACTTAAAAATGAATTAAGTTTTTACATTTCCGTTTAATATATAAAATTGAAAACGTAGTATTAATTAATATATGTAGCCTATTTTAATTCAATTAAATGACGACCGTTTAAATGTATTATGCAATACATGTGGTAAGTGCATTACAAAAGAATCTCGGAAATAAAAAACTCTACTTTCTTTCGCTTTTCCAAAATTTTCCTCCTTTCTGTAATAACGCGCTTACCACACTTGTATTGCAATAGATTATTATCACTCTTTAAAATCTATCGTCCTCGGCCGGGTTTGAACGAGCGCGTTTCCGGTCGAATGAGCAGAATGTTAACCGCAATACCACCGAGGACATCTCTGTGTCCATGGAAATAACATTCTCCTCAATATGTATGAAACATTAATAATAATAGTAATGACAATAATGAACACATTTAAGGAAAATAGACATGCTTAAGTCCACAATATCAAACTGTATATTTCATTGAGGAACACATGGAAATTAAAATCTGTAGAAACAGGACCGATAGCCATTTAGAAAAAGCAGGTCTCTCGTGTCTATGCTGAAAACTTTTAAGAAGTTGTATTCCGTAGTCCCAAAAGTGCTTTTTACTTCTATCGTTCAAATAATGTGTACTGTAAGTTGTGCTGAAGTTACAGTCATTTTAATAATAATAATAATAATAATAATAATAATAATAATAATAATAAACGACAGCATGAAGAATGAACATCCGAACTTTCACTTTCATCTTCTACATAAAGAAGGAGATAGAAGCCTATTCAACTTTGAGATCTCATCTCCTAAGCAAGAACTTAAATTAAGATAATAATGTCAGAAACACGAATCTGAAGTAATACAAAATTCTGCGAGCTGGGCACAAATTATTATGCGTTAGCAACAGTAATGAACGAGAGTGATCCTGAAATGATTATACTGTGATAGAGAAAAACAGAATGGCGTGACAAGCAATTCCACGGATGCTTTTACAGAAATATTAATGACGAAAATAAAGTCGTCGACAATAGCTAAAAACGAGATATTTTTCGGGAACTGAACTTTTACAATGGCTGTTCTTAGAGAAGTAAACTCAAATCAGTTCTGTCTCCTCAATGCAACATATGGATATATTCAACATGTGACATATTTTCGCAAGATATTAGCACTACATGAATCTCCTAATCAATGGCTCGGATCTCTTGCCTAGTGATGGTAGCGACGCCCCCTTCTGACCACTCTCTCAGCACAGGCTTTTAACATCTGCGGCTCTGCCATGCTGCTGTTCAGACATGCTGCGGATTTTACTCTGCGACATTCCTCCCCCTCGTGTAGTAACTATTAGGTTACGTCCATTTCTTCCTTTCCACATTCTCTATGTTCCTTCAACGGAACTGTGAAAAACGAAGTGAGATAAGTGGCCAACCGGCTTGGAGTTCACATAGATTCTCCCTCACAGGCCCAAATTTTCTTGTAAGGATGCGCAATCGCGTATATTTGATTTTTTTCCCTTTCTATTTCCTCTTTCATTACTAATATGAATAGACTACCTGAACCGGCAATAATAATATAGTGAAATTCTTAATTAAACACTTGCCGTTAAATTTGGTCTGATGAAAGTGGCAAATTTGTACGTAAGATACCACCCTATCAGACTGTAATAAAATAGACATTACTGGGATATGACAACTATACATTCCTAACAGAGAGAATTGTTACAGTATAAGTTAAATAAGAAACCAGACCTTTAGAGCCGTATTCCGGAACGTACTTAAACTTCACTTTCACTTACATCCGAAAACGCAGAATTTGTATTCTGAGTCACAGCTTAACTTACACTTTAGTCGTAACTTCATCCAAAGCTAGTAAGATTCAACCTTATACCTCACAGTGCTATACATTTCTTAACAACAACTAATGAGACGTCATATATTTACTGCGATAAAGTTAAGTTTAAGGACTGAAATTGATTTAGGAGATACATTTCCATGAATAGATGGATTTTGCATTCTGTGTCATATTATTTACTGCTTTGTTCTCATGTTGTGCCTATGTTATCATAAATTCAATCTTATCTCCAGTTTTACTAGTTTGTTTATTTAGAAGTTATACAGCTATAAAACTGTATTTTTAACTTTCTCATTTATTATTATTATTATTATTATTATTATTATTATTATTATTATTATTATCATTATTATTATTTTAATTTGAAAATCGGTGAAGAAATAAGATTTCATTTTTTAATTGTTTACCTTGTAAGTTTTTATATAACATAATGGAGTTTGAAAAAGTTATCTACAATAGATTTTTCATTCTAGAATAATAAAAATTCCTTATAACTTATATTAATATAATTTATTCAACATAAGATTTAGATTGTAATTAAATTTTTATGTAATTATCAGTATCACTTATATTTTTGTGTTCTAAATTCGTGCCGTTTCTTCTTCTTTACTGGAACCTAAAAGACGTCTGATTTCTTGTTTTTCACCACGTCTTTATATTTGTAAGCAAGTTCTTTGACATAAACCTTCATCTGTGGTTTCCTTCATTTCAATGCATGTTTTCCAAAATAACAGGTTTCAAACGAACCAACAATGAATGAATGATTTCCCTGTGTATTGGAAGCAGTGGTATAATGTGACATGCAATAGTTCCTTCTGGGATAAAATCTTGTAAAAATATTACAGGAAAAATCGAACTCTTTCTCACGGAATTAAAAACTTACACCATATAAAAATAGTAAAATTAATGCAATCTGTAGTCAATTATGTGAGTTTGATATGAAAACGCACAAAACTGCTGTCAGACATTGACACAGATGAATCTTTTCGAAGCGCACAAAGCAATCCCTCTTGGATACATGTGTTGTAAGACAGCTCTTGAATACATACGAGATGTGAAACGGTGGCCGACTGGTAAATTCAGCTGAGTATTGGAAGATCACAGAAAATGGGATATAGCAATAATAATAATAATAATAATAATAATAATAATAATAATAATAATAATAATAATAATAATAAATTTTTGTTTTGTGCCAAATATCATACAAATAATGATAGATACATAAACTTACAAACTAAAAGAAAATGTATAAGTAAATATGGGCTATTCCATCTCAAATCGACCGAAATATAGAGAAAATTGACCTTGCAATTTTTAAATACAATGAAACTTTTTCTGTCCGTAGACAACTGTGATATAATGCTTTGTGCAAAGTTTGAGGCATCAGAACTTAATAGTGTTTAAATTAATAATATTTGTAAACAGTTTTTCTTACTTTTTATGTAAATGGAGAAATTTAGATTTTTCTTCATTAAGACGCCTTTGGCCACGAAAAAATATTTTTAAAATATATGGTAAGATTCCAAAGTTAAATACAGTTTTGAAAAAATACAACATGAACATCTCCAAGAACAAAACCAAAGCAATGGCAATGCAGGGAAAGGCAATTAAAAGAGTTAAAGTGGTAATAGATGGAAATATAATAGAACAAGTAAATAGTTTTAAATACCTTGGATCTGTTATATCTATATACCAAATGAATAAAGATTTAGAGGAGAATGTGCAAAAGTATAATAAGCTAAATGGCTGTATTAGGAGATACCTAGAAAAAAACATGAGAACCGAAGTAAAGTTATGGATGTGTAATGTAATCTCAAAACCCGCCCTACAATACGGGAGTGAAACTTGGGTTATGAGGGAGGAAGATAAGAGACGGATCGAGACTTCGGAAATGAGATTCCTGAGATCAGTGCTTGGTGTAACACGGAGGGATAAACTAAAAAGCGAAGATATAAGGAAACAACTGAAGTGTGAAAGGATGGTCGAAGAGATTCAGAAGTACCAGAATAGGTACATGGTATAACCATATCAAGAGAATGTCCCCTGGACGTCTCCCGAGGCAAGCATACTTTTATAAGCCTACCGGCAGACGAGACGTTGGCCGTCCAAGGAAGAGATGGACGGAACAAATATTCCTTTAGTTTCGGAACGGGACAAAAACCCAATCCTTGAAAGGAAGAAGAAGAAGAAGAGGAGGAGGTTAGATTCCGCATTAAAAGTACAAATAAACATATTTTTTTACTGGTGCACCGTTGATAAGAAAGTATTGAAAATATCAAATAAAGAAAATAAATAGTACTTGCGTGAACTAACCAGCTGACTGTGAGACGGGAGGTAGTCGAGACAAGCAAGGCCAGGAGACAAACACGTGATGTGTCGTCTAGCAGTCATGGCTGGGCTAGCTTTATCACAAGTTTTCATAAACACAGGAGTAAAATGACGCCCAATGCTCGCTTATCTTCAGCTCTCGGCCAGTGCGTGCGGTACTGCGCCGTTCATGTCTAGGCGTGTGAAAATTATTTAATACCCTCGAAACTTATTGCCGAGCCACTGAGCAAACAATGCCGAATCCCTATTAATAATGCAAAGTTTTTTTCTCAATATTTTTTTTACATTTTTACAAATGGCCAAAAAGCCTAAAAGCAAGTAAAATCAGATTATCTGTCTCTCTGTGTACAATAAAAATAAGGATTACTTCTTAACATAACCTACCAAATGTCAGCTTCAAAATAAGCTCTCGTTCAATGTTCTGCAGTAAATGGTTCCAGAATTCTGAGCGCTGAAAGAGGCTTGTTTTTATAAAATAAGCTAAATTTGTCGCTCAATAATACGAAAACCATTTAACTTTCGATAGTATATTTTTGAAAATCCACTCCCCTCAGCACCTTGTATAAGTGGGGAAAAAATTAGAGTGTAAAAAAATGCGATGTTTTTTTTACTGATCGATTTCATATGGAATAGCCCATATACTGTATAATAAGTTTTGAATGCTGTAATTTCTAGTACCATTAGAGGCTTATCATACGAGGAAACAATGGAAAATTGATCATGTGATTGAGGGAACTGCGATATTTTATGTGTTGAGTGAAGTTACCGGATTGAAGTCTTTTGAGGATCTCCTCGGCTCTCTTCGACGTCCTCCTTAATCACTCATAATCCCAGTGGGCTGCCGGTCCATAGCGAAACACGTGTTCGGGTTCCCATACAGAAAAAACGTGCCAAGATTAATGATGGCACACTGCGTGTTCTCAGCGCCCTTGATCACGATCAAGCAAGGAAAACAAAGAAGTACGAAATCCGCAAGCGAACATTTCACTATTTCTTTTCAAAACTTACTTTTTTAACATCTGCAAGTTTCTGAAAGAAGATTTTATGCTAGGCTTGTTAGTTTATTCGGGGGGAACACTGGCTGCATACTCGGAAATTTTAATACTGATTCCAGACAGAGAAAACTCTCTCTCTCTCGAGCCTTCCATTTCACTGCCTGTTTTGAAATGGATGTTGGAGACTCACTTGTTAGAGCAAGATGGCCGAAGTGTGTTTCCATTTATTACTGGTTTTGATTTCTAAGGTTTACACTTTTACAATAAGCCTACATGAGAGGAAAGTGAAGATTTCTTGTTAGTGGAGAAAACAAATAATTCTCTTAGAAATATTTATGTAGTTATTTAACTGAATTAAATTATGTGGTTCACTATGCAGGAAAACTAATTCCTTTGGAGTACTGTAAGATATCGGATGTATATTTGCACACGTAATAAACTAATCCTGTTCAATTCTGCTTCTGTTGCGTCCTTATTTTCGACATGGATTCCCCTCTTTCCTTTAAGTGTAGTATTGTCAAATGCCAAACGAGCGGGAACGTGGTTTGTTTGCACACCCAAGTTACCTCCTCCTGCAAGTCCGCTTTAAAGCAGATAGACTCCATTCAAAGAAACGTCATTGGCAGGCAAGAAGTGACGTTTTAAAAAATTCGTGCCTTACGCCACTTTTGAAACTATCCTCTAAATAAATAATACAGAAACAAACTTTTTTATTTTTGGTGTCATAGATTTATACAGTTTCATTTGTTAATTTATGTCAATTACAAAAAGAAATAACGAAGAAAATCTGTGAAAATGATTCAGATCAGTTTTCATGTTTATTGTTTTATCAAGCTAAAATTCATTAGCTTCTATAGTAAAAGTAATATTATTTGTATATCATTATTATTTGACTCATGGATACTAACTACTAGTAATATTCTTCCAATTATTCATGATAAATCGCTTTGTATGAACTGATGACAGACGTTATCTTATGTTTGATACTTGTATTTTCATTAAAATTTCGATTTTTTTTGGATAACAATAAGTTTTCTTTATATCTTGTCTCATCTTCCGTCTTCGTATTCTTCTTCTTCTTCGTAATATTTCATCTTCTCCTTTGTATATGCGGTTTTGTTGATATTCTTCATTTCTTCATATGTATATTCTACTATGTTTTCTGTAATCCTATTCTTTTCATACCAACGGGTTTCCAGTTCATCACAATCTTAGGAAGTCGTCTGCCCTCCATCGATTTACGTGTCCATATCATATGAGTTGCTTTGATCTTACTTACTTACTTACTGGCTTTTAAGGAACCCGGAGGTTCATTGCCGCCCTCACATAAGCCCGCCATTAGTCCCCATCCTGAGCAAGATTAATCCAGTCCCTACCATCACATCCCACCTCCCTCAAATCCATTTTCTTATTATCTTCCCATCTACGTCTCGGCCTCCCCAAAAGTCTTTCTCCCTCCGGCCTCCCAACTAACACTCTATATGCATTTCTGGATTCGCCAATACGTGCTACATGTCCTGCCCATCTCAAACCTCTGGATTTAATGTCCCTAATTATGTCAGGTGAAGAATATAATGCGTGCAGCTCTGCGTTGTGTAACTTTCTCCATTCTCCTGTAACCTCATCCCTCTTAGTCCCAAATATTTTCCTAAGAACCTTATTCTCAAACACCCTTGACCTATGTTCCTCTCTCAAAGTGAGAGTTCAAGTTTCACAACCATAAAGAACAACCGGTAATATAACTGTTTTATAAATTTAACTTTCAGATTTTTTGACAGCAGACTAGATGACATAAGTTTCTCAACCGAATAATAACATATGTCCATATCATATGAGTTGCTTTGTTCTAATTTCCTCAACTATAGTTTGTGTTACTTCCATTTCTTCTCGAATTTCAAATTCTTCCTCTTCTTAATGTTCTATTTTTTCTCCAAAAGTCCATTTCCGTCTCCAATAATTTCCTCTCCTTCCTTTTTTTTGTCTGCCAAATTTCCGACCCATATTTTATAATTTTCTTTACAATAATTGCATTAGGTCAAAAGGTATTCTTTCTTCTTTTGGTAATGTGCTTATCCCATAAGACACCATTTAATAAAGATTTTGCCTTCCTTTCTGTGATTTTTAAGTTGGTTTTTAACGACGCAGTATCAACTACTAGACTACTAGGTTATTTAGCGTCGATGGGGTTGGTGATAGCGAGATATTATTTGGCGAAATGAGAGCGAGGATTCCCCATAGATTACCTGACATTTCGGTTGGAGAAAACCTCGGGAAACCCTAACCAGATAATCAGCCCAAGCGGGAATCGAACTCGCGCCCAAGTGTAATTCCGGATCAACAGACAATCGCCGGTGGCGACAATTCTTCTTTGGAGTTCCATTTCCATTCCTCCATCTCCTAATATATACGTAACTTTCACGCTTTCTTATAATCTGTCACTATTAAATTCTGTTGAATTCCTCCTAAACACATAGGGTATGTTATATTTTTTGTTTATCAACTTTTAAGCCATTTGGCATATTTTTACACCAATTTCCTCATCATGCACACGATATCATCACAATATTCTTCTATGGCAACTTGATCATCTGCGAAATGTAAAGAATAAATCTTATCTTCCTCAATTGGTATATCCATAAATTTACAACTAGCTCTCCAATTTTTTAATGTCTGTTCTAAATAGATTTTATATAATGTTGGGAAGAGACTACGTTTTTCTCTCAAACCTTTCGTCAAACAAAAGGAATCTGTTAATTTTCTACCAATTTTGACATTTGATGACATTCCTTTATATCAATTTTGTAATACTTGTGTGATATATTGATTAAAAAATGTGTTCTGCAAAACTTTCCATAGTTTACAATGAAGAATACTGTCATAAACTTTGGCCAAATCTATGAATACCAGATGTAGCTCTTGATTTACTGTTAGCTTCTTCTCTAATATTTGTGTTAAACAAAATAAATTATCCAGGGTGGATCTTCCTGTTCTGAAGCCGGACTGTTCTTGTGCTTTTTTCATACAGTACGTTACTGTTTTACTAATATTTCTCTTAAAATTCTGTGTATATTCTACACATTGTATTTTAACAGATATAGATCGGTAATTTGTAAGTTATTTCTTACTTCCTTTTTTGTATATACTTGGTGCATAAGAAATTTTCCATTTTTCTGGACTTCTTCTCTATTATTTACACATTTACTATAAAAAATTGCCAGGTATTGGTATAATTCTTCTGTTCCATATTTAATCAATTATATTTGTATTTTATTTTTTATCTTATTGTATTTTAATACTTCAATTCGAGTATATAGACGTTTCAGGCAACCACTGGAATTTCCTTAAATCCCCTGTCGATTTTTCAATAATAGTGATATTTGAAACGTTTATATCCGAGGAAGTAAGAAAATCGGTTTTTTGCATCATTACTATTACTTATGTTTAATAAGAAAACAAAATTGACGCGTTTCTCCATTAGTTAACTGAGATTCATGAAAATCAGTGACATTACTTTACATACTGTACTTACCCATTACTTTATAAAGGGTGATTCACGAGGAGTTACCGCCACTTACGGCGCATATTTCCGAAGACATTCTCAGCAAAAAAGTCACATAAACATATTCCTATTCTCAATATTTTGCAGAGTTAAACTAATTTGAAGTTGTTTGTAAAATACCTTTTTTATTTAGTTTGAAGGGTTAAAGAATATTACAAATAGAGAATGAACTATTCAGGAATATCATTTCTTTAATTGGCTAGTATTATGAAGCTAAAAATATGTTCTAAATTCCATAGTTGCTTCGTATAATATATATTTAGAATTTTAACTACAAAATTATATTTTTCTTACGCGCTTATCACAACAACTGTTAATAATCATGCCACTCACTCTTGTAAACTCTTGAAGACTGTAGATTAGGTTACAAAATTGAACTGTAAAGAATCAAGTTGCTGGAAGTCACGTGATTGTAACAATTGTTGTGATAAGTGCGTGAGAGTAATGTAATTTTAGTTAAAAATTGAAAAAAGAAAATCTGTATGAAGCAACTAAAGATTTACAACACATTTTTAGCTTCAGGATATTATATATTATTATAATGTACCGAAGTACATATGATATTTCCATGCAGATATTCTGCGTCATCATACGATGAAAGAGTAATGGAACGGAGAAAAATTCTCTCCGGCGCCGGGATTTGAACCCGGGTTTTCAGCTCTACGTGCTGACGCTTTATCCACTAATCCACACCGGATTCCACCCCGGCGTCGGAAGAATCGTCTCAGTTTCAACTCTTGGGTTCACTCTAGTGGCCGCCCTCTGCACTGCGTCATAGATATCTATGAACCTAGGACCGAAGTCCACACATGTGCTGAGGTGCACTCGTGATGAGTGACTAGTTGGCCGAGATCCGACGGAATAAGCGCCGTCTTAAATCATGAAGTGATTTACGCATATCATATATATTATTATAATGTACCGAAGTACACATGATATTTCCATGCAGATATTCTGCGTCATCATACGATGAAAGAGTAATGGAACAGAGAAAAATTCTCTCCGGCGCCGGGATTTGAACCCGGGTTTACATCGTATGATGACGCAGGATATCTGCATGGAAATATCATATGTACTTCGGTACATTATAATAATATATATGATATGCGTAAATCACTTCATGATTTAAGACGGCGCTTATTCCGTCGGATCCCGGCCAACTAGTCACTCATCACGAGTGCACCTCAGCACATGTGTGGACTTCGGTCCTAGGTTCATAGATATCTATGACGCAGTGCAGAGGGCGGCCACTAGAGTGAACCCAAGAGTTGAAACTGAGACGATTCTTCCGACGCCGGGGTGGAATCCGGTGTGGATTAGTGGATAAAGCGTCAGCACGTAGAGCTGAAAACCCGGGTTCAAATCCCGGCGCCGGAGAGAATTTTTCTCCGTTCCATTACTCTTTCATCGTTCAGGATACTAACCAATTAAAGAAATGATACTTCTGAATAGTTAATTCTCTATTTGTAATATTCTTTTACTCTTAAAACTAAATAAAAAATATATTTTACAAACAACTTCAAATTAGTGTCACTCTGAAAATATTGAGAATAGGACCCATGTTTATATGACTTTTTTGCTGAGAGTGTCTTCGAAAATAAGGTCCGCCACGGTAATTCCTCGTGAATCATTCTGTATAATGTGCATAAATTAATATTACCATAATTTTAAGTACAGCTTTGCGGAATTATCTGTGTTCACATTCTTTCAGGCCGCTATCTTCTTTTTCTGTCATCACAATCCCACTGCCGGAATTTTCTGTCTGATATAATCACTACCCCATCCGACGCGACAACAAAGGAGGCTATGTATCATCCCCAGTAGCTGATAAGCATGTAATCCTCGTACAATTACCATGCCTAGCGATAACGCAAGTTTGTCAAATGCCTTAAGCCCTACGTTAATCATTACATATGTCGGTGTTGTCAACCAACAATTTTTTATTCAAATACTTTTGAGGACATTGAACACTGCTGTATGATAAAACAAATTTAAGAAGCAAATCGTTACAAACAGCTTAGATTAAACAGACTTTTTGTTGAAGTTCTAAGTGACCTTATGTTGTTATTGGAATAAAAATATATTTCCCGTATATTCCATTTGCATCAGGTGTAGGTGAACTTACTAATATACTAAATGTGAACAAAATTCGTTCATTAGAAGAAAATACTGTAAGATACGGACTTTTCCGAGGTCAGTTTGCTGAAAACGTATAAATTCGATAAAATTTATATATATATATATATATATATATATATATATATATATATATATCTCTTTGCAAGATACGACATCTCAGAAATATGGTTCTTTGATAAATGAAGACTATCACTTCAAATGTACCTTATGGTTTCAGTTATTCCTGCGATATTAAAATATATATTAATATCGCAGGAATAAGTAAAACCATAAAGTACATTTGAAGTGATAGTCTTCATTTATCAAAGAACCATATTTCTGAGGTGTCGTATCTTGCATAATGGGATCAAATGTGGTATCAATAACATAAAATAGCGTAATGGGATCAAATGTGGTATCAGTAACATTAAATATTGCTAATTTACGTTTGTACATAAGACTTTACATGACAGAGGAAATACAGGTAGGCTATTGCGTGCGAAACCCTACTCTGTTTCATAAGTATTTGTCTATCTCCAACACGAAATTAGTGGAGATATTTCTGGAGGTTATTAAATGCTATGAGTGGCCTCTTTATCATGAACTGCTACCCAAATGGTAATCTCATGTTCTATTAAGCAGTAATTACAAAGGTAATGTAACCCCTCGTTGATTTATTTGCTTTCAGAATACTCTTACTTCTGCACACCGTAGTGTTATTGCACATTTCGCTCATTAATATTTGTCATCTGAGTTTTTATAGTTTCTATGTAACGTTACGAACATAAAATGATGTTCCTGTTTCAGTTCTCTAACGTTTTATGTATAGATGAAGCATTGTGATTTAAAAAGAAAATACATTTAGACACGTTTCTGAAAATTCATGTGTTAAACATCCCAATGAATGATAACACTTTTATTGAAATTCACGAATTTTTCATTTGGCAGCAATTTTCTCTCATTACATGTATTATAGCATTTACCTGTATCTCATAAAATTCTTATTTCTGAACACTACATCCTGCAGGTGGGACCCATTTCATTGCACACATTCTTCAAGTCTAAGTCTAGCCGTGTGACAGGTCGCAGCAACCTATTGAACTACGTGTCTCTATTGATGAGAGGATTATTGACAATTTGTGGAGACAAAAATTCTTGAATCATTCGGACATATCGCTGTGATGTTACAGTAACAGATGTCCCATTATCGTCCTCAAAGAAATAAAGATCGATGACTCCAAATGACGCTATTGCACACCAAACTGTGACTTTGACACTGTAATGGTTCCTAATGCATTTCATGAGGGTTAGTTGGTGACCAGTATCGACAGTTTTGTTTATTGACGTATCCAGAGAAATGAAAATGAGCTTCATCACTCATAAGCATATTGTGGGCAATGTCTTCGTTAACATTTAGATTCAAGAATTGTTGGCAAAAAGTCATGCGGTTTACTTTGTCAGCATCTTTTAATGTCTGCAGTACTGGATGCATGTGGAAGTCCTTATGAAGAGATTTTCGTATACTGGTGTTTGACAAGCCAAGTGAAATTGCATGACGGACTACGGACCATAGCAACTGTTACGTACAGTTCTTTGCTTAAGGCTGATTCACAATAAACCGGGAACGGAAACGACAACGAGAACGAGAACGGAAATATTTTTAAAATAAACGTATTTAAATGTAAGCATTCACAATTAACTATTGTGAATTCTCACATTTATATATATTTATTTTAACATTATTTCCGTTATCGTTCTCGTTGTCGTTTCCGTTCCCGGTTTATTGTGAACCAGCCTTACCTGGAGACTTCTTCTTTAACGCAGAACCAGTTACTTCAAAGTTCTGAATCCAGATTTTTATTTCATGGGCTGATGGTATCGGATCATTACGATGGATATTGTAATGACGTCGAAATAGCCGTTGTGCAGGAATGAAACTATAATGATTTTTGTAATATGCCTTAATAGCAAAAGCACGTTGTTCAACCGTCCAGCAATCTATTATACACAAATGCTATCGAATGAAGAATATATTGTTGCATGTAACAATTAAAATACCCGACAACAGCCGAAAAGACACGAATCTGAAAATCGCCCGTTTCATTGGCTCACCTTGTGATATGAACACATTTAGGCTATTAGAATATGTTTCATATTTGTGCTTTACAGTTGCTGATTTATTGGAGCTAACTCGTTCTCCCATAACATTTTTCTGAACAATGCGGTGGTAAAATAAATTTTCGTCTAGTAAGTACTACCTCTTGGTCTGTTATTTTAGTCACCTATATCTCATTGCCACAATATGCTTTGTCTTTAACTCTGTAAACAAATTTCATGGCTTTAAATGCATCTTAAATATTTAGAATTAAGGTGACAGTCGTGATGTTGTCATTTCTCGTTATTAAATTGCAATAAAAGGTACAAATTACAATATGATTGTGAATTCAGAGCAAATCCGAGTTATAAAACCAGACTATTGTGTTTCATGTGAGACTAACAGGTACGAATTGTCAGCTGTACCTTGAACGAAACCTCAGTATCTTTGTCTTGAATCCAAATGTCTCCTGTAGTTAAATCACACGCCTTTTCCTTCGCTTTCATCTCACTATCTGTAGGATTCTCAATTTTGTGCGAATTACGTTCTTCCTCTGTAACGTATCTAAAAGACAGGAGTATACTGCATATAAAATGTATTTCAATTTTTCGTTACTTACAAGTTATTTTTATCATGTGTTTTCGCAGTACGCCTTAAAACAATATTGTGTGTAACCTATAGTAGGCAATACAAAATTGAACAGAACTCATTTTAATGAATGTAGTAAATACACTTAGGATCATGCAGAAAATATATCCTACTTTCTTCGAAAAATATTACACTTGATATGTACATTAAATTCGAAGAAACAGAACAGATGCCTCCTTTCTAAGAATGGATTAACATGCCATCACACTGACTTCAGCAAATCGTTCTCTCAGATATGGCAACAATGGATTTAGTCGAGTGTTTGAATTTTAATATATTAATTTGAAATTAATTTATATTATTAATTAGGCAGTTTTATTTACTGATCAATCTAGATCATAGAAACAACGATATAAAATTACCAGAAGTTTCTGATCTTCCTGCTGCTCATAATCTCATGAAGGTTTGGCACTGGATTGCCGAAATCACTGGTAAAAATATGTAGCCAAATAATGAAGTAGAATTAATAAAAATTGTATGGTTGTGTCAGTTGAAAAAATTGCCTCAAATTTATATATACTTTTCAAACATTAAGCCTTTCTAGGAATACCATGGCAAGGCACTTTGAAGAATTGGGGGTGATATAGTGGAGCAGCTGCGTGAGACAAAGAGCACTTGTTTTCACTAGAGCAAGAAAGTGCTTAATATTTCGTTGGTCACATAGAAAATAGATGTGGAATTTATATTATCGTTGGAAATTACTATGTTCTGCTTTTCTATCTGTTAATTTATTAGTAGTAATAGCAGCAGTTGTGGCGTCGTGGTCTAAGGCATCCTGCCTAGGACTCGCGTTACGGAATGCGCGCTGGTTCGAGTCCTCGTGAGGGAAGAAATTTTCTCATGAAATTTCGGCCAGTGTATGGAACCGGTGCTCACCTAGCATCGTGATGCACATGGAGAGCTACGATATGTAGCGAAATTCGGTTTCGCAAACCAGCTATAACTGCTGGGAGGATCATCGTGCTAACCACACGATACCTCCATTCTGATTGGATGATCGTCCACCTCTGCTTCGGCATGTGGACGTGAGGCCAGCAGTCGACTGGTCGGTCTTGGACCTTCATGGGCTGTACCGCCACGGATTTACTTTACTTTTAATAGCAGCAGTAGTAGTAATAGTAGCAGATTAGTATTTAGTATTAGTATTTATTTATTTAACCTGGTAGAGATAAGGCCGTCAGGCCTTCTCTGCCCCTCTACCAGGGATTACAACTGTAATATGAACAATAAAATTACAATTGATATTAAATTTATAATTACAATTACAATAAAAATTAAAGTACGACAATATTACCTGATTAATGAAAGCTAGACATTTTATCATTGAAGTTAAGAACAAAGAATATTTTTGTAGTTACTGAATTACAAATTAAACCTAGAATAACAGAATTCTATAGTGATGAAATTACCGGATATTGAAATATATTGTGATAGATTAGGAGAACTATTTACAAGAAACCATATCTGAACGAGTCTCAATTACTGACCAAGTGCCTAGTAAGTTTGCGTTTGAATTCAATTTTATTTCGACAGTCCCTGATGCTAGCAGGTAACGAATTCCAGAGTCTTGGCAGGGCTATTGTGAAAGAGGATGAGTATGAGGAGATGCGATGGGATGGTATTGTTAGTATTGTTTCATGGCGAGAGCGTGTGTTCAGATTGTGGTAGGAAGAAAGGTAAGTGAAGCGAGGCGACAGGTACGAAGGAATAGAAGAGTTCAAGATTTCGAAGAGAAGGAGAAGTGAATGTAAATTTGTTTTCTTATCTAGTTTAAGCCAACCTATTGTTTCCAGGGATGGAGTAATATGATCATATTTACGAACATTGCTTACAAAACGTACGCACAAATTATGAGCACGTTGAAGTTTCGTTTTGTTGTCGCTGGAAAGATCAGTCAGTAAAATGTCAGCATAGTTAAAATAGGGAAATACAAGCGTCTGCACAAGGGACCTTTTTAAGCAAGAGGGAAGATGGACATTTATCCTTTTTAGCACATGGATAATAGAATATACTTTTCTGCAGGTTTCTGTGATTTGGATGTCCCAGTTGAGATTATTATCCATGTGAATGCCAAGATATATTGCCGAAGAACTGAAAGGGATATGCACTGTACTTACTTTAACGGGGGAAATGTCGAAGTGCTTTACAGCGTCGGTTTGCCGTTTGTGTCCTAATATAATTGCTCGTGTCTTTCCAGGATTGATATTAAGATGGAATTTCTTTGTCCATGTCACAATCGAGTCAATGTCTTCGTTCAATTTATCTATAGCGTCATTTACTCGGTCTAGGCGGGAAGAGATGTAGGATTGAAGGTCGTCAGCATACAAGTGATAGTTACAGTAGCAGTCTTAGTTATTGTTAAGGTGTTTACGTATCAAATAGATTTTATTTTAAATAACTAAGATTGAAATCACCTCCCAATAAATCCGTCACTCTACCATATAGTACATTTTAAAATGAGTGCAATACTCGTCATAGCTACGAACTAATGGAAGAGGTAAAACCCATTCTCTCTTCTTTTTCTTGAATTGGTTACCCGTGATTTAACCTATTCCACAACATATTACAACAATGCTGACATGTAACATCATATCAAATAAAGAGTGTAGGTGTGAACAGTGGTGCAAGGATGTTCCTTTAGGTTTAACTAAAATTTTTATGCTATGTTTCAGTTATTTTTTGTAAGAAGGACGCAGATTCGAATATGAGCAATCTGTAGTGTGCGTCTGAATAATAATTTTCTTTCGTGTCTTGTTATAGTTAACTCAGATTATTATGTTAGGTTTTTATTGCACTCATTGTTGAATAAAACTCGTGTTGAAACGAGTTATCTGTTTGGATTTATTTATTTGAATCCCAGCATTTAATGATATAGCACAGCTCGTAAATGAGATTAATAGTGCTACATCAACTGAAAACTAGAGGAAGTGTAGATTGGACGTTTTCCATTGCTGGTAATGCAAAAGGAATTCGCAACGTTCCATTGTTTGGCACTATCTTAGTTTACAAAAATTGGAACGCGAAGGGAGTCTTACTCGTTGGAAAGGCTAAACGAGTGGGAAATAGTAGTAGCAGTACCAGTAGCAACAGCAGTAGACGAAACTAGAACCAATCTTGTTGTGAATTCCAGTGGCGAAGCTAAGGTGTAAATACTGGATAGGCTGAAAAATCTGCTTACTTTATATCTTTTTTATACATAAATATAAAAATAATAGAGTCCACACCTGTGGAGTAACGGTCAGCGCGTCTGGCCGCAAAACCAGGTGGCCCGGGTTCGAATCCCGGTGGGGAAAGTTATCTGGTTGAGGTTTTTTCGGAGTTTTCCCTCAACCCAATACGAGCAAATGCTGAGTAACTTTCGGTGCTGGACCCCGGACTCATTTCACCGGCATTATCACCTTCATTTCATTCAGACGCTAAATAACCAGAGATGTTGATACAGCGTCGTAAAATAACCCAATAAGAAACTAATAGATTGGACAACATATGCTTCACAGAACCTAAATGTACCGCAACTGTAGCTTATAATCATAGTATCAGCTACTGGCGAAGGCTCTATAACAAGATAACAACTAAATTACCAAACATTCAATTTGCTAATGCTCCTACTTTAAAAAAATCAAATAAAAATTATTGTTTAAGGAGGCAATATAAAGTTTCAATTACTGTAAGAGCTGTGTTTTTTTCCTCTTTCTATTTTTTATTTTTTGTTAATTAATTAAATACTTGTTTTAAAATTTTGTGGAATGTCCCCTGGGCACGAGTATGTAGGCCTAATCTTTCTGGTGATGCTAGAGTGATTTTTATATATAGAAATAGTAATATGCGTTAAAAGAGCGGTATGTTGAAGTTTTCATGTTCGAGGAAAAGTTTGAAAAAACGAAACGTAATTGAGCGTTTTTAATTTCCGAGAATTGAAAGAAAACATACCGCTCGTGTATCGTACATTATTTTGTGCGAAGATAGTTTATTACATGCCTGAAAGAGGAATTTCTAATTAGTTGCAATGAAATCTCCATCTTGGTTTCTGTTCAATGACGGCAAACTTGCAAAACAAAAATATCTATCTTCAACATTGTTGCTTTAAAATGTTTTCTGTGTTTACTATACTCCAGCAGGCCGTGATATACGTCTGTCTTTTTTTTCCACCAGTCTATAAATGCGAACTTAAAACAAACGGTAAGGTTATGTAATGATTTACAGTTTACTTAGTTTTTTTAAATATTTAAAAACAATAATTAACAGTGCAATTTAGGTAAAATTGCAGTGGTAAGTTTCCAATTTATAATTATTACTATATTGAACGTCTCTAAAATAATATGTTAAAAGCCTAAAGCAGTAGAATCAATATGTCACTTAAGCGCTAAGAAGAGGGAAATTATGTGTGTTAGGTTGGGAATACTGAATGTAGAATTTTACACTTTCCGCGGATTGGTTTTGTGCGGAAACCAAGCAAATACGCACGATCTCGCACAAAACAATATGTATATAAGCCAAATTGATTTTATTGCACTTGTTGATAATTTATTGCACTTTACATATATATTTTTTACAATATCAACTCTTGTTTTTCTTTGCTTCAGCTATTTTACATAATTCATCAAATTATTACTGAGTATTATTGCGTCAATAACTACTGTATAATAATAATAATAATAATAATAATAATAATAACAATAATAACTTACAAATGGCTTTTAAGGAACCCGGAGGTTCATTGTCGCCCTCACATAAGTCCGCCATCGGTCCCTATCCTGAGCAAGATTAATCCAGTCCCTACCATCTCCCTTAAATCCCATCTACATCTCGGCCACCCCAAAGGTCTTCTTCCCTCATTGTTTCCAACTATACGTTTCTGGCTTCAACCATATGTAATAATAATAATAATAATAATAATAATGGTCACACCTGTGGAGTAACGGCTAGCGCGTCTGGCCGCGAAACCGGGTGGGCCAGGTTCGATTCCCAGTCGGGGCAAGTTACCTGGTTGAGGTTTCTTCCGGGGATTTTCCCTCAACCCAATATGAGCAAATGCTGGGTAATTTTGGGTGCTGGACCCCGGACTCATTTCACCTGCATTATCACCTTCATCTCATTCAGACGCTAAACAACCTAAGATGTTGATAAAGCGTCGTGAAATAACCTACTAAAATAAAAAAAAAATATAATAGCTACTCTGCAGTTGCGAGCGTCGTTAAATAAACCATAACATCTAACAATTGCAATAATAATAATAATAATAATAATAATAATAATAATAATAATAATAATAATAATAATAATTTATTTTGCATACATCAATCACAGTCTTTTGTTATTTGTTATATAATTGTAAAGCAGTTTGGGAGCATGAAGGTAAATAATATTTCCGTTTTGAAGTAGTTTTAACTAGAACGTTGTGGAAAAACCTGGAATCGGAGTTAGAATTTGAAGCGTACACAATGAGAATCGGAGATCGAACGCTCACAGACAGTCGAAATATTCATAGAACTCGTTAAGTAACTTGAGAGATCCGCGTATTACAAATGAATGTTTCTTTCCTCAAATACATCGTATGAATAAATATATTAATCATTCCACCCATCAATGTTTATTTAGTATTTTCGCTGTTTTCAATCATTATTAAAATTAAAATAAAAGCGCTGCGAATCGAGAATTTTAACGACGAAAATGTCCACCCCTAGTCGCGTTGTAGGTATGCCTAAACAAATTATGAACGGCTTCAGTCATACACTCTGTACATGACTGAAATTATCAGAGCATTCAGAAATACACGACATGCTTAAATACACACAAACCGAAATTAATTTTTAGAAGTTCTAATTTTTGCCAATCATTTGGAATTATTAGCTACTTCAAAAGGTCATTGTATAAACAGCTTAAATAGCTGAATAATACTTACTTACTTACTGGCTTTTAAGGAACCCAGAGGTTCATTGCCGCCCTCACATAAGCCCGCCATTGCTCCCTATTCTGAGCAAGATTAATCCAGTCTCTACCATCATATCCCACCTCCCTCAAATCCATTTTAATATTATCTTCCCATCTACGTCTCGGCCTCCCTAAAGGTCTTTTTCCCGCCGGCCTCCCAACTAACACTCTACTCGTATATGCATTTCTGGATTCGCCCATACGTGCTACATGCCCTGCCCATCTCAAACTTCTGGATTTAATGTTCCTAATTATGTCAGGTGAAGAATACAATGCGTGCAGCTCTGCGTTGTGTAACTTTCTCCATTCTCCTGTAACTTCATCCCTCTTAGCCCCAAATATTTTCCTAAGAACCTTATTCTCAAACATCCTTAATCTCTGTTCCTCTCTCAAAGTGAGAGTCCAAGTTTCACAACCATACAGAACAACCGGTAATATAACTGTTTTATAAATTCTAACTTTCAGATTTTTTGACAGAAGACTAGATGACAAAAGCTTCTCAACCGAATAATAACAGGCATTTCCCATATTTATTCTGCATTTAATTTTCTCCCGAGTATCATTTATATTTGTTACTGTTGCTCCACCTCTTCGAAGGATAAATCTCCAATTTTAATATTACATGAAAATATCGAGTGAAAGAAATGGCTTTCTGTAGTAAGGATTCAATATCAAGCAAAATTTCTATAGATAGGCCTAATAAAATTTTAGTATATCAATTTAATAATTATTTTACCTTTAGATGATCATTTTAACATAATTAGATGTGTTTAGAATATATTTCAAAATGTAATAAATCTGAAGGCAATATAAACAGCGTAATGAATCCTTGGTTGATCCAAAGAAAGCATGGACCCTACGAAAAAGTGATGAAAGCAGAATTACAACTAGTGAGATGAGGTTCATGGCCCGAACAGCAGACTATACCAAATGCGACCACATGAGAAATGTTGAAGCCTTAGAAGAGCTGGAAATGATGACCACAATAGATTACATCCATCGATACGAACAAAACTGGCGCCGACTTGTGAACTGCCTGTCCAGATCCAAAACCCCTAGGACGATTTTAAATTACCAAGAAAACGGTAAAAAGAAGAGATGGATGGAAGATTTCTTGTAGACCATAACGGTTCTTTCAGGACTACAACATGAAAGAAAGAAAACGATTAAGAGAAATCATGTCCTAGAATAAATCTCCTAAACCTAAAATGTGTGATACTGCATGAACTCTGTTTGAAATTTAAACTGCTTATGAATATAAGAAGGTTTATGGCTTTCACAGGCCCTCGTAGCCAGAAATTATGTTTGTCCCCAGAGTCTAAATTGCCACCGTTTGCATTTCAAACCGAATCCCCTCATGTGCACGTGTACTTAATTCCCTCGTATTCAGGACAGATTCAGAGTTAATGCGCGCGAGAATCTTACCATATTTGGTCACGCCACTAAGCCGATTGTTCTGATTTGTTCATTAAGCTTTCACTTTCACCACCGAAGCTTCCCGCATTCTGAAACTTGTTAAGTAGTCTTAAGTCACTCAGTTATCTTTGAATGCTGATCAGATGTTCTCAATTGCATTCCAAGTTCATTGAACGCCTGTATTCTTTAATACATGAAGGGCTTTTGAACTAAAGTATTAAACTGATAGTTCAGCAAAAATGGACGAGGTTCTGTCACTTTTACAATATAACAATTACTACCGCAATTTTTCAACTACTCCTTTATTTTGTTTATAAATGAAGTTCTTAAAATTTGGAAAAGTAGAATGAATGTGGATATAAAATGTAGCGGGAACAAATATTAGGACTGTGATGTTTACAGATGATAAGATTACTGACTGCAAATAAAGATGATTTGCAAAAGAAACGCTATAGGCTATTGTTTAATTAATATTACTAAATATTTCAAAATGGAAATATCTACAAAGGAAACAAAAATGATGGCTTTCAAAGGAACATACCCGATTATCTAAACTAATTTTAATAACATTGACATAGAACAAGTGTCATAATTTATTTATTTAGAGTATAATGTCTCCTATTGAAGCGAAATGCAAGAATAAACAAATTTAATAATACAGAGTAGCGCAGACAAAAGTAGCCCATGTAAGTTGTTTATTGTTAGTAAATTAACATGTACAAAATACAGCCTTAATTCTTCCCTGAAGGAGTAAAAACTGGTGCTCGGGGAGTTATTTGACACAAAGTGGGTCAATAAAAAATATAGGAATAAATTCACTTTAAAAATACAATTTCAATTTTAACAATTTAAATCATACAAATACATATACATATTAAATCAACATATATTCTTTAACAATTCAGAAGTTCAATAACATAGATGTTGGTACAGCGTCGTAAAATAACCCAATAAAATAAAAATAAAAGTATCTTTCATGCCAGCAAACATAACAATAAACTAATAACTTGAGAGTTTGGCCACCAAATTACATGCAACACGTTAATTTGTCATTAATACATACTTAATAATAAGCATATGTATGTTATCATAATTTTGAAATATATTGATTGCATTTATCCTACTTCAGTTCTAATACATATATTATTTATATTCTAATAATTTGGCGAAGTTTACTCAGGGTTTAAATTAATTTCTATTTATTTTCTATGTAGTCAAAAAGTCGGATAGTAACACAGGACACAGAAGATTGATTTTTGAGTTCCGAAATTCAATTAATTTTTTGCACAATCATAATAATTATTTCTCTTTAACATAATAGAAAATTCACACCACAGCTGTTCACTTGAGATATTTACAGCCGATTTTAATTTGTATGGGACATTCTTTAAAAATTAATTCCTAACGCTATTTTTTAAATTTCTGATACTAAAATTTTCCAAATTTGGGTATCTTTCAATTATTTTATTATATAACCTTGGACCAAAGTAGGTACCATGGCTAAGTATAGAGTAAATACACACGCGAAGTGCTGAAAAGAACTCTCTTTTTATAGATGATGTTGAAAGTGGTATTTGGACTTGGAATAATTCTTCGGCGGATGCCCTCAATAACTTCTGGTATCCGAACTGAAGGAACTCTTTCTCTTTACGCATTTCACACAGATCCCGCAGCGCGCCACTTTTTAACCAAACCCTGTATTGCTCTCTTTGAAGGTTGTCCTCTATTTCGCGGGTTTCCTTAATCGAACGTGTTCTCACATACGCTTCCACAATTTCCACTCTTTCTTGTATCGAGTAAGTAATTTTGCAGAATGCGAACAGATAATGTAATTCGACTGATGACTGAAGAAATACTGACAGGAATAATGCCAACAATCGATTATTGCATCAAATTGTGCATTGTTGTAGCTGTTTACTCATTTCGTTATGATGCAATACGATAGAATATGATAATGGAATTTCAAGTAGTCAAAATATCGCATTCGCATTCAAACGGGAGGCGAACTACTTTTTATCTGGGCCACACAGTAAAACATGATAAGATACAAAGCTCGGAAAGACTGTAATATATATGTAATCTATGGTAATGTATATTCTTATTATGCATCATAAACATGGATAACAACCGCAAAACATATTTTCACAATACAAGCTATGAAACTTATATTCCTTTGATCCGTAGGCACTAAATGACAAGGAAGAAAATACTGAACTACGGAAATAATTAGAAATGAAGAGTTCGCGGGAAAAAACGATGAATGTCACAGTTTTGTTAAGGTTGTTGTCATTACCTAATTCAATGGATCACTACGAAATTTAATGTTGTTCTTATGAAAAATGGTAAAAAGGAGAATTATCACCACGAATACAGTAATCCTTTCCTTTATTTTCTATAGAAACAACGCTACATCTTGCAGTTATATACTCAATTAGATCATTATCTAATCCTTAACAGAAATGTGACATTCATCGTTTTTCCCGCGAACTCTTCAAATATATGAGCTGAATGTAACCATTCACGCATACAGGACAGATCTGGAGGAAACACACAGGTACTCGTAAAATGACCGACGATGGAGTAAATAAAGTACAGTAGTCCTAAATTACCAACCTAAAGACAGAAGAAGCCTAGACATACAAAAGATGAGATGTTACTGGAGGTACGTTAACAGAAAGCCATAATTTAAAGTCACACAGTATTTGTGTACACTCACAGTTGAGTTCTGGCGTCTTGTCAGCTCATGTGAGTTGTGTGGATACAAAGGAAAAATTGTGACGGTGTCGTGTATAGTTCCTGGGGTAGCTCAGTCGGTAGAGCGTTCGCGCGCTAAGCGAAGGGTCCCGGGATCGATACCCGGCTCCGGAACAATTTTTCCTTGAAATTATTCAAAAGGTGAGATGGTTTGAACGATATGGAACCGGAATAGATTAAATAAACCAACTCATAAAGAAGAAGAAGAAGAAGAAGATTAGTAACTTGTTTCTTCTCACGTTGCGTTATGATGAACCTACCATTATTCCTATACCAGTGCTTCACAGAGTGCACTGCACGTGCATTAACAAGACAGTCTACTGAGGTGGTGTCAGTGAAAATTGTATACGTGACAGCGTAATAAATAAATGTAAGTTACATATTTATTTACAATTTTTGTTTTTGTTAAGTAATGTCTGACAGGAAGTATGTTGAGGTAATTTGAATGTTTTTTTATTGACAGAAACATAACACTTAACACAAAACGTAGCCTATTGATGTTCCTTTCTTTGTTCTTTTTGCGATGATATCAGTTACAACAGGAGCAATAGTACGACTGACAGAAACCCTGAGAATATGGTTTAAATTAGCATCTGAAATACTCGACCGCAATTTTGTTTTTGTACACTTGAGGACAGAAAAAATCGTTCACATATACAAGTTGAGTAAAACTTAAAGTAAACAAAGTTAAGTTCCGTTCAGTGATCGATACCACATAATTATCTTTACATGTTGTGCCAACCTATGATTTTATTTGTCTAATGTAGCCTAATCAAACATAACAAAATTCTGAAGGTTAGAACAAAAGAAGATCGATCGCTGAACTGCGTAACCTTTCGACTCAGGCTCCGTCGTCTAGTTCCGCCTCCTAGACTTGCTGCAATAATAGCGGAAGATGTATTTGGATACCTCACAGCTGTACTCTTTTTACTTGCATTGCACCCTTGCACGACTATTTGCGCGCGTACAATTTTGAGCATTTGTGAAGCCCTGTCCTATACCAATTCAGGATGTTTAGAATGACTTTCCCTTTTTCATTCAGTTTTGCTGCAAACATAAAATACAAGAATACAGAAGTGAAATATTTTTGCTATCAAGTCTTTTGCTTTTCTACCGTTGACTCTTGTTTTTCTTCCGCCTTCCAGTCGTGGTAATTTTTTTCCGGATCTTCACAGAGTGTAGTCAGCCGGAGTCATTTCAGTCCTGAACTTTTTATGAGGTGTGTTTCCCCCTTTCTTTCTCAACCAGACTTGGAAACTGCTGTGGCGAAAGTTCGTAAAATGACTTGAGGACCATTGGATAAAAATAACACACATAATTAAAAACGACATTGACAGGGCGGTCACTGTAAAATGAGCTGAAGAGATATACTCTGTCAACATAATGAATAGATTCCGTGTGAGAGACCGACAACTTGTTGGGGATTTTGTGAATTTTGAATAAAAGTAATAAAACTAGAATGTTTGAGCTGCAATAAGCAATGATGGTCATAAATTTATAAGTAATAAACCAAATAGTTTTCAAATTATTTATTAAATATAATCGTCCTTAATAAGATATTATGAGAGTGATTAGAAAAAAAAGTGATCAATTCAGTGATTAAACATTTATTTCAGCGTACTGTCTAGTCTTACGAGGGTATGGTATAGCTGTAACATAAGAGAAGTAAATGGTAATATTTTTGGAAACCAAAGAACTTGAAAATAAAATACGCACGTATGCTTACACATCCCATAAACCTAATAGAACCTGTATGGCGTTTTTGTACCGATACAAAGAAGCTTTTAGTTAAAAATGATACAACTCGAACTGGAATAATGAGTACAATAATTGTCTCGCATATTGGCCTATTACTATAGTCTCATGTAAACTTATGTCACAGGAGGACATTTCTCGAAATCTGTATTTGGGAATTTTCTACTTAATATTAATAGGACAAATGACGGATTTCCAAGAATGAACTTATACTGTACTCGTGTCTTAAACGAAAATCAAATCCTCTACTGTGGCCTTCATGCATCTAAAATTTTTGTTTTTACTTCAACACGCAGTATGGCCACTTCATTCACGCAAGTCCACACCTGTGGAGTAACGGTTAGCGCGTCTGGCCGCGAAACCAGGGGGCCCGGGTTCGATTCCCGGTCGGGGCAAGTTACCTGGTTGAGGTTTTTTCCGGGGTCTTCCCTCAACCCAATATGAGCAAATACTGGGTAACTTTCGGTGCTGGACACCGGACTCATTTCACTGGCATTATCACCTTCATCTCATTCAGACGCTAAATAACCTAAGCTGTTGATAAAGCGTCGTAAAATAACCTACTAAAATAAAAAAAAAATTCACGCATAATGGGTGTCTATCAGCGTGGTTGACGCGGCAGTGTTTTTCCGCCTGCCCTACGTTGCTCGGATGTTACTATTTTAAGTTACTTTTCTGACATACATTAATCACTTACAAAAAGTAATTAAAATAATACTCACCACGAAGATCCGTGAACGGAAACGTAATAATTTTCTCTCAGCTTTTCATGCAATAAGTGATTTAGAAACATTTGTTGCTTTGCTGATCATCGCACAGTTTATCTGAGAAGAATTTTCTAATCGACACCCTATGTCGTCAAGTCATTCCTCTGTTCGTAACAAGATTGGACCTATATCTTGTATACTTTTTGTCTATAAGAATACCAAGTATTCGCACTTTTTCACTAACGTAAATATTATTTGTGATGATGAAACATCATAGTCCGGGGTAATTACGACGAAATTTCCTATTGCATGATTTCTATAAATGTTTTCTTTCACATAGGTAACTCTCATAAATGAATATTATTTTTTATATTATATAAAATATCAACATATTACATAATGAAGCGCACACACAGAGCAATGAACGTATCAAACTAGCACCACACTCACAACTCAATTGCATATGAAACCGGTTATCAGCTAGCATGATTCGCGGAGGCCGACCTTTATTACGCCGGGAATATAGTTCGACCTTTGTGATTGTTTCCGATGAACCTAACGGGCAGATACCTTATATATGTATGTAGTCTATACATCATCACCACCACCACCACCACCACCACCACCACCACCACCACCACCACCACCACCACAGATGAAGTCATATCATTGGATTAGTTCCGTTCCCAAATAACGTATTTTTCCTAAGACCTCTAGAATATTGATATATCTGTCATCAAAATATCCACAAGGTAAATATATTTTGAATCAGTTTCGATGGACTTAAAATTAAATTTCATTGACTCGATAGATATTGATTACATTACATTTGTATTAATTTTCTTTCTGTTTAATAGCCTATATGTCTCAATCAACTCAAGAAATGTAATTTTTATTGATTCTAAATTGGCAATTTCATAGAAATAAGAGTACTTGGAACGTTTTAACATAAAAATTCGTGTGCTCAGGAATTAAAATCTACATATATAGTTTTAGTTAGTGGTATTGTTTCAAATGTCCTGGACTTTTAGGAAAACATTTTTGAGGTAGCAGAGCTATGCACGATACTCTGCGTGGTTAATATGGAAGAATATTAGTTCTAGAATTTTCTCGATGTAGGTCGCGTGCTAAGTATTAGGATCACGGGTCGAAATGAGAAGCACGCAATGCATGGAATTACGGTAATTATCCCCTCTATGTCATAATTTTTCATCGGTTTGTGTTAACTTGGTAGGATAATAGTCACAGAGAATGTAGAGCAATGAAATCCATTTGGAATTCCTTCAGTAATAAATATTTCTTTCTTAAATGCTTCCTTTTAACTATAGAGGCTATTCAGGAACGATTATGTTAACAACGGTAAGAGGACAAAGATAAGATAAGAATGACAGAAGAAATCGAAGTGATTTGAGAAAACTTGTTTTAAAATCCTTTTATCTACTACAAATTTTATAGGAAGATGTCCGAAACCTGACTGCTGCCTCTTTGTGAGAAACCATCGGCTAGTCGAGCTTTGACTGGGTCAAATCTCAACAGCAAACGGTTAGCAAGACGTTGAAAATCACATTGCCAAAGAACAAAGAGCCGTGTTCTCGGGATTCCAACTGAAACTCTGGTATTAAAGGATGCCTTTTTTCCATGCGTAAAATCTAATAGACAATTACATTACCTGTAAGAGGGCCCCAGTTTAATTTCCGGTTGGGGAATTTGTTTGTTGTCCCTGAACTTTGTTTGACTAGTCAAGTGACAACTACCACCTATTTATCACCTTTTGATCCTTGTGAGGTGAGCTGGGAGGGAGAGGGAAATTCGTCACTAGATAGAAGCAGGTACTCTGTTTGTGGAGTAAAGTGAAAAGCACTCACCGTAAGAATAATACACACAAAGCGAAGCCCCTACGATAAAGTAAGAATGTTTTAAAGTAGAATAGTAGTAAATTCCATTCATTCTTACTTTTCTACAGCTATATGATCACAGAATCTACATTCCTTCTTTCTCCCCTGTGAAACCAGTAGACACTGTATTTATCAGACGAGCAGATAGTCTTGCGTGGGTGTACAATTCTTACTAAAATGACAGTGTCTGACAGGCTACGAAAACAAACCCACACTACATTGCGAAAGAAAGCACGTAGTGGCGGATTATTGATACAAAATTTTCCGTTGCATTGAATTTTAAAGGAAGTCACTGTAATTACCTAAATTTATGTGTGTGTGTCTAATGTCAACCCACTTCACTTGCGTGAATCGGGTCCCGCATACTGCGGATAGATGGCAGGACTGTGACTCATTTTCAAGTTGCACACCACTTCGGCGGGCCACGTTGTGCATGACGTGTATCTGTGAAGAGTTACGTTATGTAATAGGGTGAGTGTATGTGTAAGTGTTTGTGTAAATGTAGTGTAGGGAATGGATGAGGATGATGATAAAGGTGAGGAAGGAAGAAGGGGAAACTCGGTGCCGGCACGTAGCCTACTGCTCTCCAACCAGGACAGTAACTGTGAAAGGAATGTGCTTATTATTGCGTCTTCTATTGGAGCGAAGTAGATAGATAATATTATCGTTATAACGTCAGTTTAAAAAACATGCGTTCTTCTGCATATGTTATTTCCTGAATGGAGGGATTAAAAGACCAGGAGATTATCAGTGATCTAATTTTGTAACTAGTATAAATATGTATTTATCAGTATTATCGTTTGTACTTTGAGAGTTAGCCAATGAAGATGCGTGTGCCCATGTGTGTGACCTTATGACATCTTATGACATCAACATTCATTCACAACATAACCCGCTGCGTCTAATTCCCCTGAGACTTTCTCCTGGTTGGAGTATAGTACTCCTGTTGAATAGCACCAAGGAGGCCGTCAGGCTTAACGTCCCCATCCGACGGACGAATCACTATCAACAGTGACATATGCCTTCTCTTCATATGCACTGCGGAGAAATTTGGGATTTAACCCAGGCATATTGGTTCACAATTTAGTGATTAGAAGTTGTGCACCGCCATCTCTCCAAGTCCCGAGATAGAATTTTACATGAAAATCTCTGACCCTGCCGGGAATCGATGTAGAAAGAAAGAGTTGTGTTCCTGAAATAGTTCGAACTGCACATTTAGTGACACTGTATCTTACGAGTATCTTCGTGTTTGTATGCGGCGCACAATTTTCGGAATACAGCAGAATCACTTTTATCCGAACTACAGGGGGCAGAGTCACTTCGGATAATATATTTCTTCGGATAATCCGTGGGTACTATCTTCTGTAGTGCACTAACAATAATTGCTTATAACATTTGAAACATTACAGACTTGAATACAGGTGGAATCAATTGTCACCTCTCACTCAGATGTAACTTTTACTTGACCAACTTACACCTGTTGGTCGCTATTGAATACAAAACAAGTGAACTGAGGATGTGGAAAGCAGATTTGTCTATATAATACATTCCTTAAAGTGCATTTATCGTTATTCGCAGCCTTGTTGTGGGGTGAGATCAATATGGTAGCTATCTCACTGGATTGCATTTACTGACCTTCGGAGCATAAGACGAAGTTATATTTTAAACCAATTTTTTTAAAGAGAAAAATGCATGTTATGCTTAAAAAATAAGGGGATGTGTTTTTACTCCCTGTTTCAGTTAAGAGGTTACTGTAGTTTTTTTTTTACTTTTTAGCTTACTTCGAATCCTGTTGTTCTTTCCGCTACATCCGGAGCTGGCTGTTTGGTTTCCTTACTTCTTCTAGTGTCACTCTCAGGTTGCTTCCTTCGATTTATAAAGATACACAAACTTGCTTATCACTTTGCAAGCATTTTACATTTCTGTGATTTTAATGCCACACGTTCCTTTCATGCCGAGTTCGAAGGTGGATTCTAATCCATCCTCAAGCATGAATGGTTGCATTTCGTAAATCTTCTCCCCTGTGTGTCTCTTGGAGACACCTACACTCTGCTAACTCCGGGCTATGTGAGGCCCACATATATTGTGTCGATATTTTATACTGTTTGTACATCAGTAGGAAATTTTAATGTTTTTTGGAAACCTAATAGACCTAAGAATTTTTTATGGTGAAAATTTGTGGAGTATTTTGTTTAGTCGGAGAGCATTTACCTGATAACTCGAAATGTACTTAAGATATTTTAATGACATTTTGCATCATGCATGTATAGTTCCGCCTTATATCCATAATCATACAGCATAGTTACTTGCTCTAATTCGCTACCACATTGCTGTATACGGGCTATCCATAATCTTCTAATTACAGTATTTACTATTTTTTTCTCATCTCAGACGTGTGCCTTTTCTGTGTTTTCTTAATGCTATTTGTACTATTGTAATCATAACCTACAAAAGATCATCCACTCTTCTCTGTCTTATTCATACACTCAGTCTATTTTTAACGAACTCGTTCCCTACTACACCACACTTCCCATTCATTTTAAAATCATCTATATCACTTCCAACAAAGTCTGTAAGTCATTCTTGCACTAATAGGCATTACCTGTCCTCATGTATTATTTATCTTCTGTACACTTTCATTTATACTTTTGCTCTAGTCCTACACTAATTTTTTTCCTTACCCTAGTTTCACAAAATTTCCTTTCCTTATACCAGTGGTGGGCAAAATGAACGCAACCCACAAGACAGGATTTAATGGCAACTACTTACTGTGCACTCTTACAGTGCAGTGACGGATTTACAGACAGTTGCGCCACTACACTTCTACCTACCATATGTAATTAGAATGGTCTATTCACGTGATATTCAATTAATCATTTTTCAAAGCAATTTCTTGGAAATTGGAATTTATATCTGTGCATGCTATTTTCAGTTGCGCAAGGAGATGAGCATCGCTTAAGCGGGAACTGTGGCTAGACTTTATAAATTTCATTTTAGAAAACAGCTGTTCGCATTGGTCAGTTGATGAATACATACCGTCATTTTCCATAACTATGGTCCTGGAACACAACTAAGCTCCACGATACAACCATTCAAAGATCACTGTAGAAGTAACATAGACCGTTCGTAGATAGCTGCAGTGACTTGAATTCAAACTACAGTACAGCGAAAATATAGATAAACGACGTACTACGTTATGGAGTACAAAATTTGAATAGTTCTATCGTGGACAATAGTTATGTTCCAGGACCATAGTTATGGGAAATGACGGTACTCATTATTTTTGAAGCAAACTGTCTAAGCAGTGGATATATAGTACTGGACATCTTTTTAAAAAATTAGCTCCCAGTAGACCTTCACATTCTGCTTTCAAGAAGCCATAATTCTGAAAATCCAGTACCTCTAACTGCAATTCTGGGATAACATCTTCAATTTAAACATGAAAAGGAGTGGCAAAAATATTGAAATCTTTCTCCATCCTTTGAAAATCACTGAATCTGCGTTCTTTGAACTCGTATAACAGGTGGTCTATTTTAAGAATGTACATATTTAAGTTCGCGTCCTGAATATTTGTAACTGATTCTAAACATGAGAAATGAAAGAACCGCCCTTCTTGTAAGTGTGATATCCTCTCGATTCATATGATTCTGCGAATGATATTGTATCACTAATGAAGCTCCGAAGTACAGCAATCCAGTGTAATCCGCCACGTACACGCGCAGTATTTTCATGGAGTGGGGGAAGGGGAAGGTAGGGGGTAAGTTTGATGCTTCGCTGAGGTCTGAGATCACTGAGGAATGCCCGCCATTGCCTTATACCTATTACTATGATGCACCGAAGTACATATGGTATTTTCGTGCAGGAATTCTGCATTATCATATGGTGAAGAATGGGTAAAATGGAGAAAAATTCTTTCCGGCACCGAGATTCGAATCCGGGTTTTCAACTTTTGTGCTGACGCTTTATCCACTTAGCCACACCGGATTCAAATTCTGATGCCGGATTGAATCCCTCTCAGATTAAGTTGCACCTCTCAGTTTTCCCCTTTGGTGGCCTATCCTGATGTACTGTGTCACAGAATATGTGACAGTGGCACAATGTCCAACACTATGTACAGAGGTGCACTCATTATGAGTGACTAAGAGGCCGGGGTCCGATGGAACATGGCGCCGTCTTGAATCACGAAGTGATAACTTATGCTTATTACATATATTACTATAACGTACCGAAGTACATATGATTTTTCCGTGCAGGAAAAACTGTTTCGATTTTCACTATGTTGTCCCTTTTTCATTTATTTATTACACTATTTCACTTGATCTTTAATATTATAATTCTTTACTTCACTGTTGTTTCTCACTTTGTTCACCCTTCTTCACCCACTATTTATTCTTCCTCACTATTGACGTTTGTACTCTTATCTGCTGGCTTATTGTCCTCTGTCTTTTTTATAACTTTCTTTTTAAGCACCAACTTCTTAAACTATAACTCTTCGGACTCTGATTACCTCTTTTCGAAACATTGCTAGTTGAAGGCTCGATCACATCTTCTTCACTCCCACTCTTTGCCGAATCCAGACATCTCCTTTGTTTATATATTATCTCACTGACCTTACTTTTCTGGTCTTCCTTTCCTGCTGTTCAGCTGACGCGTCATAAATCTGCTACTATGACGTATTACAGTTCAGTTTCTCCATATAAACAACATTCTCTAAAATCGTTAATGTAAAATATATGGTTTATTTTAAAAATTGCAATATTTATTTCATTCTGAATTAAAATATATGTATTTTAAAAGTAATCTTTAAATGAAATATACATTCTACATTAAAGATTTTAGAGTATGTTGTTTACATGGTAGAACTATAAATGCCTCTAAAGCTTCATATTTTAAGTACTTTTTGAGTTAGCAGATAGACGCTGTGATGTTGAACACAATACACCAAAAATCATATTAATTAAAAACTAATTATTACTTACTTACTTACTTACTGGCTTTTAAGGAACCTGGAGGTTCATTGCCGCCCTCACATAAACCCGCCATTGGTCCCTATCCTGAGAAAGATTAATCTATTCTCTATCATCATATCCCACCTCCCTCAAATCCATTTTAATATTATCTTCCCATCTACGTCTCGGTCTCCCTAAAGGTCTTTTTCCCTCCGGCCTCCCAACTAACACTCTATATGTATTTCCGGATTAGCCCATACGTGCTACATGCCCTGCCCATCTCAAACGTCTGGATTTAATGTTCCTAATCATGTCAGGTGAAGAATACAATGCGTGCAGTTCTGTGAAAAACTAATTATTACGGTTTCAAAATCATTGAAATTGTTTAATTATGTACAGATAGAGTATATTAAACATGCCAATTTTTATTTTCGGAGGACTTATAAATTATGAGGAAAAATATTGAAATATAGTACAGTTATACCAGCAAAGGTTTACCTTACCCTCAGTTAAACATATTATAATTGTCACAGTAATAATAGTGATAATAACAGCAACAACAATAATCGTAATCTACTTTCAGAAATTGGGTTGTTTAGCCCGTTCCGACCTCGATTCCACACACAGATAACTAACGTATTCATGCAATGTATTGATTTGCATCGTACTGTCTTCTATCTTCCGCTGAATGGATCCACTTGGATGCCAGTGCCATTGATGCAGGATAGTTTGTGTAGGAGAGGTGCAAGTTTCCGGCAAAGTGGTTGCCCGCTCATATATCAGCCCACTGCAAAGTATGTCGATGTGAAACCCAGTCTATCAGGCGCCTGGGCCACCCCACGCTGTGATGGCGCGGTGCGGGTAACGTAATGGAGCCTTTCAATTCGCCAGAGTAAGATAACCTACAGCAGACTGTGTGTACCTCTACATCTGGGTTCAGTGATGGATTTCACAGATAAGGAAAATAACGGACCTTGCACCATTTGAAATAAACGGTTTTCTCAGTTTCAATTGTTCTATCAAAGATAGGAAAAGATCGATAGTGTAATGCATATAGGTAGATCCTAGCTCTTAGTTAACTGGTTAAGGAACTATCGAATAACTTTCAAATTACTTCATTTGTCTGTTTCAGTACAATCACCACGGACATAATCCAATTGTGAAAAAGTCAGGTTTTGCAGTTGTATAGACTACTCCCATTTAATTTTCGTAGCGTTTCGGAAGTGTTCATAGGTTTCATCCTTGAAATACAGTATTGCTCCATGGCCTGCGAATCGCTGTACCGTTGACCATACATAACGGATACAACGCCCAGTATGATGATAACCTGCAATACACATGAGAAGAAGAAGTTGCCTTTCAAGCAAGGCAAATTTATATTTACACACATGAAGTTCCTTTCTGAAAAAGTGATGGTAATGATTGTGTATTGTAAAAAAAAATGTTTTATCAATGAATTTGCAACTGGAGTGCCTCAGTCGGTTGAGGCGCTTGCCTGCTGGTCAGAAGTTGCGCTCGAGCGCGGGTTCGATCCCCGCTTGGGGTGATTACCTGGTTGGGTTTTTCCGAGGTTTTCCCCAACCTCAAGGTGAATGCAAGGTAATCTACGGCGAATCTTTGACCTCATTTCGCCAAATGCCATCTCGCTATCACCAATCTCATCGACGCTAAATAACCTAGTAGTTGATACAGCGTCGTTAAAAAACTAACTAAAAATCACTGAATTTATTAATTATATCTTTAAATAATACACTCAAAAACGCAGAACTGCATGCATTTTATTCTTCACTTGACATAATTAGGACCATGAAATTCAGACGTTTCAGATGGGAGGGCATGTAGCACGTATGGGTGAATCCAGAAATATACTTATTATGACTTTGAAAAAGGGGGACAGAATGTGTGGATATAAACAATATGATTGGACGTTGTGTCTGTGGACGGCGTGTCTAGTATTGGTCACAAGATAAAGCCCTCACCTATATGGATTTCGGTAATACAAAGGGAGGTAAAGGAGAACATGACAGCCACTTCTTTCTGTGTTTTACTTTCTTGACTTGTCCAGTTATCCCAATATCCGGTGTCGAGAGCTTTGAATTGTGACTATGAAATGAATCAGTAACTTTGTACAGTTGAGTAAGATTAAAGTTTTTACTGTATTCAATGCGGTGGGAGTTTTCTTGGTGTTTTTTGCACTGCTTCAAATGTGGAAACATAAAAAATTTCCGAGCTTCGTATTGGCTCTGTCACTAGTGAAGGCCAAGAGAGGGGGAAACAGTATCTGCCGGCTCAGTTATTAGAAGTTGCTGATATCTTCCAGGACTGGACATCAAATTTTAAATGGGGTGGGTTTAACTTACAACCAATACATGTTGAGGAGGGATGGGGCTATAGAAAGGAGATTATCTATTGGTTATCTTTCAGAACAATTGATGAATTAGAAAAGAACGAGAGCTGTCGTACTGGAATCTATCGTCGGACACTGATGAGAGCCTAGAATTTGTATGCGAAACTGGGAAGCAGGGAGCGAATTGACGAGAGAGATGCCGGGGATCGTTTCCCTGTGTGGTATTTGGTGTCCCCCACTCAAAAGGTATTAATATGTCCCTGCCTTCAAGGAGTTTTCGTATTTTATTTTAGATATGTATCTAAGTTACTGTGCTGTACAGAACAAAGATTCTCATTTCTTCTTGAATATAAGTTGAGCGTGAGAACAATATGAGTCGATCAACATGCTATTATTATGGTCAGTATTTTTATTGATAATTAAAATGTTAATGTCCCACCTGGAGAAATATTTAATTCGCACCCTGCGTGGGAAGTATGGAGGAGCACCATTGGCTGGCCTGTGACACTACGTCAAGGAAAAAATTCGGTTCTCAAGGATAAAAATATTTGTGACGAGAAGAGAATAAAATAAAATAATATTTCGGCCTGTGAAGAAAATACTCTATTATTAATACTAGATATTAATGCTATTATAAGAAAAATATTACTAGAGAATTTGTTAAACTGTAATTTTCCGGATTAAACAGGACTCACTGAATATAGAAGTCATGTTTCAAATTTAAAATTATTAGATGCGTTACACATATGAAACTTCATCACGTTGCTTAAATTAAGTAGTGTAACAGTCAGTACGAATTCATTTACATGTGCCAGGGTGCTTCAAAAAGTAAAGTAACAAGATGGAAATCACTGGATCCCAGGTCGAGGCTGTAGGGAGGATGGGTCAGTACCTAACAATTCACGCATGTTGTTGGCTGTGTGTGGTCTGGCGTTGTTGTTCAGCAACGCGAGACCTGTTGAGAGAAGTCCAAGTCGTTTTCTGCGAATTGCCTCCCATAAACGCACCAGCGTATGACAACAACTGGCAGCATTTACTGTCGCTTCCCTGGTGAAGAAATCAACCATGTAGTCCCAAAAGGCCGTTGCCATAAGTTTCTTCGCGGATGGAGCTGTTCGGAATTTTTTTGCGAGGTGGGGACGATGCGTGTTTCCATGACATGGATGCTTGTACCCAGTGATTTTCATCTCTTCGGACCGTTTAGCAAGCCGTCATGACCTGGCTTCAGGGACTTGACGCAGATTTATTCTATGTCGGCATCTATATCTTGGTCTACCGTTGGAACAAGTGTTTGGACAAGCATGGTGACTATATTGAAAAGTAATGCGTACCAGTGCCCTACTACTGTGTATCAGTATATCTGCCTGTGAAATTAAGTTTGTCTATGAGAGCCCTTGTCACCTTATTTTTTGAAGCACCTTAGTACAAGATAAGTAAAAAGCATGGAACACTGTTTGCAGCTTTCCCATGTTTAAATTTTATGAAGAAACTTTACGTACTAAAGTTAGAGCCTATAGGGGGGATAAAAGAAGAATATCTTGAATATTTTTTATAAACTATGTCTTTCATTTATAAAGAGTCTATTTTTTGTAACGCAATGTAACTTACTTATTTTCCCGTTTTTGGATCCCTTGGATCTCAAAAATTAAAATTATTATTTTTTTTGCCATTTGTATAAAACAAAATTGATAGCTTGCGTAACCATGGAGAATAATAAAATGTTTTAGATTGTAGCCTATACAGAAAAATACAGAGTGTCATTTAAAAATGTTTCTGATGACGTCACAACATTATCAAGAAAAGTTTGTTTCCGTGAAAAGGTATCCCTTAAAATATACTGTTTGACGTGTCCGAGCGTTTTTCGAAAACCATTTCCATTTAGCTGTAGCAGAAAATATGTGTGACTTTTGAAACGCACTGTATACTGTACTTATTTCGATTTTTATGATACAACAAATAATTTATAAATTTGTGCATTTTTAAATATATTATATTGAGAATAAATTAATATAGGTAATTGTATAATCAAAACTTTTCTTTAAGTAAATTTTTAATTGTTCGTTTTTGTAATACATTTACTGAATTAAGATTAGTTTTTGTGATCTACCCCAAACAATAATGCCGTATTGAATGATAGACTGAAAAAGGACTAAATTAATAGACTGAAAATGGACTAAGTATATATTATACAGAACTGTAATGTGCAAGTAACGTTAAAGATTTAAAAAGTTACATATTGTTTTATACGAGCCTCTTACAAAGATAAGTAATGTGATAAGACCATTTTAAATTTTGTTCAGTAACTAAGCCTATATTTCAAGGAACCATTGTCGTAGGTCAGTGCCGTTCCTTGTTCTGACCGCAGTTGCTACAACTAACAAACATATCATTAGTAGGGCGGATTCATAAAATGAATCATCTCCAAACTACTTCACGGAATTCAACTCTACGTGCTTGGCCGGTTCATAAGTCAGATGTCATTGCAGTAAGTACAATTAAGAACATCAAGATATAAGCTGCTAGTCACTGTTGAAAGTAAACACTATAACGACTAATTATTTATCATTATTGTTCAAAATGTGATGCCAATACATCACATGCAATTGCAGTGCACTTTGTGCGATGGAGCTTAAGATCAACTGCTTCTTTATCAGAAAAACAGATTTGCATAGATCAGAGATGGTCTATTTTTTGAATTGAACAGTGTTTTGCAATAAAAAGTTCCATTTTCCCCTCCACCAATTTCGATTCCTCATTTATCTATTGGCTTTTACGGTAAAACAGGTTGACGTTACTGCTAAATGGTTCCGCCACTCATTGAGCATACTGCGTCTTCCCCGTGATAACGAATTGTTATAATTATTTTTAATTGTTTTCCCTGCTTAAATCAACACTTCACTATTACAATATTATCACACATTTAAAACAATCACTGTAACACATTAAACTTTTTAACAAATAGAAATTAACTTTGGTGCGACCGAGACTCAACCATAGAACCTCAAGACCCAAGACAGGCAAGATTCGACTGATTTAAATAATTAAGTTATGTGTACGATAGTTACAGCTTACCCCTACCCACTACACGCATTCAAGGGAACTGGGATTCCAGTCAGGGAAGCCCCTTCACATCGCTCCTGGCGTAACTCAAGGTTCGTAGAGGCCGTGAACTGTGGTTATTCTTTAAGAGAAGACTGGTTTCCGTTATAACTAATATTTTTTCTTGCATAGTCAACGAATCTATCTTTTCTCAGTATTTTTCTTCTTTTCTCTAATAGCTCCAGATTACGCACTAAAATTACTGCAAAAGCACTATAGTTACGCTAAGGCGATATTTATTTAAATTTGGCACCTGACGACTTAAAAAACACCAGATCTAGTGCCAAAAGCACCAGATTGGCAACACTGTGATTATTAAAGTTCATATTTCCTAATGAATTACAAAATTACTTATGCATTTATAAAAGATTTCGTAATGCGAAAAGATTGAGGATTTTAGCAATTAATTTTTGTTATAATTTATTTACAATAGAAAATTCTTACAGTTCGGTTAATTTGTGAAAATCTATGTTAATGTGATGTTGAAGATATTTTTATCCGTGACATATTTAAACTGGTCTTTCTTTCACCGTCCTTAGCAACCTAAACAATGACTTTATTCACAGTATTGAATTAAAAGTTTTTAAGTCACTCTTTCCATGACAACCAACACATTAGCAATAATAAAATCAATACGTTCCTTCGTTTATAACTTCTTCTCAGACAACACTTTGCAAAGAAAACGTGTACAATTTAAATTATATTTAGATACTAGTAATGGATAAAATAATGTGTAGCACACGAGAGTAAACAGATTTGATACCCTCGTGAAAATTATCTTTCCACTCACAAATAAAATCTAACTTTACTTTCTTATAGGCCTACCATAAATTACTATTAGACACACAAGATTGATACTTTTACTGGCCAGACGTAAGTGCAAGTTTGAACCAATAAATTACTGAGATATGTGATGGATTAAGTAGTTTAGGAAGTTGTGTATTTATTATGTATAACTACTTTTTGTATGTAGATCATTTTTAAATTATTAAGTTTGTACTTTTGTGAACTAATATTAATAAATCTATTAGTCTTCGTACAATAAAAATTGATTGATACAAGATTGACACTTTACTGCCTTCTGTTACGGTACTTCATTATAGCTGTCGCCAAGCTTACACAGCCTGTTACATCCTCCTTTCAGACCTATGAATGACCCAAAACATAAGTCATACGGTGCTTGCTTGTTAATTGTACAGCGTTGTCACGTTTTCTTTCTCAAGTTAAATCTGATTATGGTTCTAAATTAGCCGAGTCGCTGGACTGTGGTAAATACGCCGTTTCTTTTTAAATTGGGCAATTAGTAGTTGTCCCTCGCAAGTGCCTTAACATCCATTATGTTTTCCCAATACTGTAATACTTCTGAGAGTTCACGTGCCCAGCATCGGTAAGTATAAGAGAGTTATGAAATGTTGTACTTGAAATTATAGTGCCATTAATACACGACCACATGCATAAACATAAAAATTTGTGGCAATATATGCTCGGACTGAGACCGTTTAAGTTTGGCGAAAAGATTACATGTTCTATGTTATGATCTTGGATTCAGTAAAGATACAGATGTTGTGAGATTACAGAAATTTAACCTAGCATTCGGGACAATTGTAAGGAAATTAATACCGTGGAACCGTCTAGAGTCGACCTGGGGGTCTAGATTCGACCATTGTGTACACTTTCTAATTCCACGTGTTTATTCTAATAGAATTGCCTACTAGCCGCCACTGCTTGCTTCCAGCTGACTGATAACACTTCACCTTTAAATTTCGCAAGGTAGTGCCAAACGTATTTTTCGTCCTTGATCATGTAAAATTCATTGTTGCCAATAGCAAAAATAGTAAGAAAAAAGTACTCTGTCTAACTTTTAACAATTTAGCCTTGTTTAACTGTAATGCAATGCAAAATAACTGTATTTCTGTAATCAGAATTTTAAGCTTAACAACATATTACAACAAAAAATATTTTTCCATTTCATTGAGAGATGTCAGAAGTTGAAGTTGTATTCCAGTACAGAGTCGACCATGCAGGCATGTGGAATTTATCCATTCGAGTCACAAAGAGTCCTTAATTAACTACCACAATCTGATCTGACAGAATCTCAGTCCACACCGGCACTGGTGGGAGAAGCGGTCATCAACGTGCTCCAGGGCATGAGATATGAAAAATAATTGGCTGCCAAGAAAAGGAAAAGGAAAATTAAAATTGAACCAGGAAAAAGTATTGTATCAGTAGGCCTACTGAAGGCGGAACATCTCAGTCAAATGAAGAAATCTCTCATCCTGTCTCAACTGAGGAGACCAGAAAAAGAGAAGCCAAGAAAACCATCAAGAAAAGAAAACAGCGAGGATACCAGGAGTCCAGTGATAGTGATGAAGACAGACGATATTCCACTAAAGATTCGTCAGATGAGTGGGTTGAAGAGGAAGATAACAATGATAATGACAATTTCGATTACCTTAAACCGGGGGATCGGCTTTTAGTGAATTTCCCAACTAAAAATACAATTACATTTTATATCGGTTGCATTGAGGAACTGGTTTCAGGAGAAGGACTTGAACTTCGTTTTGTTAGAAATTGTGGTGGATTCCAGTTCAAATATCCTGAGGTGGAGGATGTGAGTCTTATTGACTATGTTCAGGTAGAAAGAAAACTAAGTGCTTCTATTCCTATGGAGGAAAAGGAATTCGTAAAATTTAGTGTTGATTTTCAGGGTTATGATATTAATTAGAAGATGGAAACTGTATTTTCTGTATTTTTAGGGCTATTTTATAATTAGTACATTAATAATGTGATAATGTTGTGTGTAGTTTGACGTAATTTTATGTCTACTAATTAATTAAATTTTTTTCTATTAAATTTATGAGCCTTAACCTATTTAATGTGTGCACATTGAAATAACTGTTTAAAATTCGCATTTTCCTATCCCAAATAACTTAAAAATAAAAAATAATAAAGTAAATGATAATAACAGCATCCAAAAGGAGGTCGATATCGACCGGAATGAAAGCAAACGTTCATTTACATGTATTTTTAATATGGTGGTCGACTTAACATCGTGTATAGGGTTGAGTCGATCGGCGTTTAAAATTTGTTTTCCTCAGTGACCGTGGAAGTTCATAAAATGAAAATAACAGAAAACAATCCCTGAGTTGTGCGCTATAACATACCATTTTCAGTGAAATAGTAGATACTATTGTCTGTGAAGTAGCGTTAGAAGTACGAAAAAAAGCGGTCGACTCTAGACTGTTTGACGGTATGTAAATAATGTTGAACATGAATTCATCTGAGGAAAAAAGAGAGCATAGGTCATTCGTGAAACTAAATGTTGGCGTGCGCCGTAGCATACAGTAAGAACCTTGGTGGGGGTGGGTGAGCTCTAGCTACATGTAAAAGTGCAGTGAGGAAGGCAAGCTTCGCAGCCAACTTTTTTCTTCCCCTGACGCGCAAGTAGGTTTCACGAGATAACGAATGGCCTATAGTTGCGCTTTTTAGAATCGACGACAGGATAAAAAGAATCGACCACGGAAGAAATTACGTCAGGATAGAGTTATAATTTTAAAGCATGATTTTGAAGAATACAAACATTTCAAATGAAATGACTTCGATCTATAAAAATTGTAAAAGACGACGGTTATCCAAAAATACTATCAATTTAACTCGTATATCTATTACAAAACATAACATATTTTTGGAGTATATTGTTTAATCCTAGTAGGTGCTGATGTTATAAAGATAATATAGACACATATAAGTCAGATAGAAATTCTTAATAAGTTGAGAATTTTGTAAACATTATTCTTAAAATGTAATGGTTAGTGATGAAAATGGTGTTAAGCACATGTAGTCGGTATATAAATCTAGACAGAAATGGAGAAACGTATCAAGGAGAATTGAAGGAAACTGCATTCGACGCCGAATAGCTCGAACTTTCGTTTATTTCTTCTTACTAGCACAGAATTCCTTGACGGATACATCTGTTCCAGGAAAAAGACAATTCCATTTCACCCTCAATTGAATCAGCTAAGTGATGTCGGCATTATCGTGATTCTTAATCTTTTCTGCTATTAGGTTACCTTTCAATTGGGTCATCTCACATTTTCTATCTTCACTTTCAGGTTTAGAACTAATTCTACATTTTACATTATTTTTCATACAGAAGCAGGAGTGAATTGGACGTTACTTTTAGAAGCCATTAACATCGAAGAGAACTTATGTTCACCTTTCAACAGTAAGGAATAACTGCTCGGTAATGTAGCCTATATTACTTCTGTTACTTTTTAAATGTTTATGACGAATATCCTCTTCAGAGAAATTATTCTTAACATTCGAGTTCTTGGCAAAGATGATGTTATTACTTCAAGTAAGGAAGTATACAGTATCCAATACACATTATCGTTACCGAGAGAAAAACTGTTTATCATTACATAGGAATGGAACTGAACTTTGGTAGAGAATCTATTTTACAGATGCTTTGTCCGCCAATAATGTTATAGGATTTTCCGAGTTTTATTACCCAAAACTTTGTGGTGAGGAAAGAGGAGTTGCCTGAAGAATTGTTATAATATTAATTTTTTTCATTAAATATTTCGCATTCATGTCGCTTTTGATTTTAGAGTGGTTAATATTCATTAGAGATGAACAACGATAGAGAAAGCAAGACTAACAGCGCCCGTAAAGCCGAAAACCCGCACGATAATGTTCTACACGTCGCGTCGTTGTCGTAAAGACTGCTTGTGAGTGTTAGAGACGTCGAGATTGATCAGTCCCGAAGTCCCGAATGCCAATCAGCCTTGAATCGCCACAGTTGTTTATACCTGACTGAACTTTTATTTACTTTGGCAACTGTTATATATGTATAAACAATCAAGTAGCCTATTTGAAACATCATCTCTATCTTTCAGTGTATAATAATCCGTTCCCAATCTTTATTTAATTACTAGGCTCTTATTAAAATGCTTGGAATTTTCTGTTCATATGTTTGAGAACAAGTGTGCAATCTGACGTAAAAAGATACTAACGTTATGTTTTGTGTTTCTTAGAAATGCAAATTTATTTGAGATTTGTTTTTTCTATTTATATAACCATACTAGTTAATATCATATAGCCTAATAGAACCAGAACATTTTGATAATTAAGATCCTGTTCTGTTTTGTCTTTTTGTCTCATTTAAACATTTATAATGTTATTTATTTCAATGATGTATGTTATTCAAAGTTACGAAATCTTTCCACGCCGACGAAATGCTATTTCGAGAATGACGAGACGAGACTCGAAAGACAAATGCAACGAACACAGCGAGCGATAGCGGCAGTTAGTTTTGTTCATCTCTAATATTCATGAAATTGGATTTTATTTCGGAAATGCATTGTCGGTGAATGGAAATAGATTTTAAAAGACGACAAAGTCTTTTCTGGGAGGAGAATAAATACAGAAAATCTGTATAGTATATTTAGTACAAATAAAATAATTTTATTTCTGAATGTAAGAGCTTCGAGTGAAATTTATTACCATTTTTGTTCAGGTCTAAATTCATCATCCTTGTTCATAATCGAGAAGAATGAATTGGACTGTACAACTGCCATACTCTCAGAAACGAAATTCACGTATATTGTCAGACCAATAAGGTTCCGGAAGGTATTAATTGGCATATAGAGCTATCAGAAAGTAGATAATTCCAATTGAACTTCAGAAAAATAGAATATGAATCTCCAAAGCGGCATACTTTTCATACATGTTCTTTATAATTCAAACACGTATTTCTATTTCCGGTCTCATTCTCTCTGAAATTCCTCATAATCGTAAGTACAAGTAGATGCAAAACTTGAAACTACCCACTGCTCAGTGAAATTGGTTCTTTCTGGTACGCTTCATAATCACGGGGAAATGTACATTTAGTTTGAAACGTTAAGTCCACCATTACGTCGCGCGTGAGTATATATTCAACATTTCGATCTGTTAAATGTAATTCTTGCTTGTTATTCTCAACTCTGGCTGAACCCATTAGAAGCGCCGCTGCTATTCTCTCTCATCCTCATCAGTGCGGAGTTGGGAATGATATGACTGAAGTTTGGACATGAGTTCGTCCAAATTATGTTCGTGAAAGTCGGCTAACTAGATGCAGTTTAATTTCTGCAGACCGAGACCACTTTATCTGTAAGAACATAACTGTGTAACATAGTAGATGTTTACAATTCAATATGTGTTTAATTCACTCACACAGCTTGCTTTATTTTACAAATTAACAACATAACGACATATTATACTTAAAAAGTTTTTAAGTCACTAAAATTACTCTTATTACTATTTAAATCATCCATACCTCCACACCCTTTTACCTAGCATCTCGTTTCGTTTACCTTTCACTACCTCGAACCCGGAACATTTACCTTATCTCTATTCCTCTGCACAGAACATTATTCTACTCATCATCTTTCAGCATATCGATTCCACGCCTCTGGAATTCTCTCCCTGACTATGTCAGAGACTTTCGGACAATATCAAAATGCAAATTTAAATTTAAAAATCACATTCTAGTTCATGGAATTGCTTGTTGAACACCTGTCAGGTTGCGCAACTTCGGCTTAACCCATGACATATAGTAAATATTGTAGCTATGCTGTTATAAAATTGACAATTAATATGTAATGTATTTATTATTATTATTATTATTATTATTATTATTAATTATCACTATCATCATTGCTATCTCTGCTTTTCTTTCCTTTTTTTCCTTGTGTTAGCTCGATGAGAGCTCTATAGATTTCTTTTGACCCTGTTGACCCTCTATTGGGCTTTAATTTAATTTGTATTATTTTCATCAGCGTTTGTACTTTTTTTTGTATTTATATGTGCTATCTGGTAGGATGGAAGAGAAGGCCTTATGGCCTTAATCCTGTCAGATTAAATAAATGAATAAATGAATAAATAAATAAATAAAGAGAGAGACAAAAAGAGAGAGAGAGAATTATTTATTTATTTAATTTGAAACAAGCACTTGTACACTGAAATGCGAACTTGCGAAGAAGCAGTTTTCAGTATAAGAACTATCCGAATCGAAAACCGGATACAAACTGCCTTAATTTTCAATTTAAGTGAAAAAAATTTGTTCATACTTCCCAACAAATTGGTCACTGACATCTACAAAACGGATGTTACTTCATTCAGTTTTGAGAACAGAGGATTCGCCGGCCATTGTGTTTTTAATGTTATGTTTTATTTAACGACGCTCGCAACTGCAGAGGTTATATCAGCGTCGCCGGATGTGCCGGAATTTTGTCCCGCAGGAGTTCTTTTACATGCCAGTAAATCTACTGACATGAGCCTGTCGCATTTAGGCCTAAGCACACTTAAATGCCATCGACCTGGCCCGGGATCGAACCCGCAACCTTGGGCATAGAAGGCCAGCGCTATACCAACTCGCCAACCAGGTCGACCCGGCCATTGTTGTAATCGGCATTCAGGCAATTTGTATGGCCGGTTGTAAACAGCGGTATTCCCTTTTCCGAATATTGAAAGATTTCTAAGTCCGAAAAATTCTCTATCATTAAAAAATAAGTGGCTTTGTCACAGATATTTGCTACACACTTGTTATTTAGTTAGATTTTAGAATTTAGAGTTCAGAGACGATATGGACTTGCGCTTTTGGACACAATCACAAAAATTATTATCTCAAGAATATTTCTACTATAAAATACTAATTCGTCAAAAATGATTAGAAGAGTAAAATAACAAATTGAAGGAGAATATCTCGCGACCTGGTGCAATTGGTGCCAGGGCCCGGTACCGAGCCGCCGCCCTGCGGTTGAGAAACACCGCTGTGGAGAATACTGGTTATAACACGCACACCGAATGAGTGTAATATAATACTGTAATATTTTGAAGTAGAAACCCGAAGAACAAGAAGATGTCTTACGTCCGAAAAAATGTGAAGTTGAAAGATAATATTAAGGTATAATCCTTAAAGAAAAGAAGGCAAGTATAGTTTTCATTATTACATTCTCTCTATCCACTTATTGCTACGAAATATTTCGAACTCACCTTTCATACTTTGTAGTGGCAACCTCACCTTAAGCGTAGTTCTAGAGGAATCGAAAACTGGCATCGAAATGAAGTCTGAAGTGGGTTGTCTCGTAGGAAGGAATCTCAATGGCGTCAATAGAGAAGCGTTCCTGAAATAACATAGCATCTCCTCTCATTCCCCTTAGCCTTCTTCGCCTTGTCTTGCCTGTCTTTCGAGCTTTTGTTCCTACTTGATGAGATCTTCACAAAGCACAGAGTGATTATAAAGTATTTCGTTACAGGTTAAAGAACATAAAATATTAACTGTGTTTACTGAATATCTCATTTTACATGACGCAGAATTTCACTTTAATAATACAATCACGAAACAGTACCTGACTGGATTAATTAACGTAATGTAAATCTGTTCTGAATGATAAATTATAAATAAGTAGCAATTTATGAAAATAACTTGGAAATGCAATGAGCTTCTCTTAATTCGAATTCTAAGAGAAATGTGAAAAAAAATGGCAAATATCCGAAGCTTGAATTAAGAAACATAATAGTGAGCAACAGTAACAAATATAAATGACACTCGGGAGGAAATTAAACGCAGACTAAATATGAGAAATGCCTGTTATTATTCGGTTGAGAAGCTTTTGTCATCTAGTCTTCTGTCAAAAAATCTGAAAGTTAGAATTTATAAAACAGTTATATTACCGGTTGTTCTGTATGGTTGTGAAACTTGGACTCTCACTTTGAGAGAGGAACAGAGATTAAGGGTGTTTGAGAATTAGATTCTTAGAAAAATATTTGGGGCTAAGAGGGATGAAGTTACAGGAGAACGGAGAAAGTTACACAACGCAGAACTGCACGCATTGTATACGTCACCTGACATAATTAGGAACATAAAATCCAGACGTTTGAGATGGGCAGGACATATAGCACGTATGGGCGAATCCAGAAATGCATATAGAGTGTTAGTTGGGAGGCCGGAGGGAATAAGACCTTTGGGGAGGCCGAGACGCAGATGGGAAGATAATATTAAAATGGATTTGAGGGAGGTGGGATATGATGATAGAGACTGGATTGGTCTTGCTCAGGATAGGGACCAATGGCGGTCTTATGTGAGGGCGGCAATGAACCTCCGGGTTCCTTAAAAGCCAGTAAGTAAGTAATAATAATAATAATAATAATAATAATAATAATAATAATAATCTCTGATTGAGGTTCTGGCTGATAAGTGTGATGTCTTGTTGGGGTGTTACTTATGAGGTTCAAACCTGTCTTCGGATAGTTGACTAAATAATAATAATAATAATAATAATAATAATAATAATAATAATAATAATAATAATAATTATTATTATTATAATCCGAGGTACGACAGCCCATGAAGGACCATGACCGACCAGCCGGCTGCTGGCCTCACGTCCACATGCCGAAGCAGAGGTGAACGATCATCCAACCAGAATGGAGGTATCGTGTGGTTAGCACGATGATCCCTCCAGCCGTTATAGCTGGTTTTCGTAACCGGATTTCGCTACCTATCGTAGCTCCACAAATGCATCACGATGTTCAGTGGGCACCGGTCCCATACACTGGCCGAAATTTCATGAGAAAATTTCTTCCCTCATGAGGACTGGAACCAGCGCGCATTCCGTAACGCGAGTCCCAGGCAGGATGTCTTAGACCATGACGTCACGGTGCGGGATTATTATTATTATTATTATTATTATTATTATTATTATTATTATCATTATTATCATTATCATCTTATACAGTTATGACGGTGGATAATGAATGTGCAGTGTACTTTATCATAACTGTTGCCATGTTTTATGAATTATCAATATCCACAGAAAAATTAGGTCGCTTCTAGAGGAAGTTCAAATTATTTACCCCACGTTTCGACATTTCGAATGGAGAGGAGCTAGGCACACACTTACTTCCATACGTACAACAGTAAATGAAAATTTTTAAAAATTTGATCTCTTCCAAGTTATTGACTGATGGGTAAGGGGTAGAGGAACACATATACCTATAAATAACAGCGTTGACCATCCCGTCCCGTGGTTTTATCTGCGGTCATCACTGGATAATGGTATGAGATCTGTTAGCAGTAGCAACGATCATTTTATGTTACACTACCCGTCGATCGCTTTGAAATTTATGAATAGAATTTGAATTCTTGGAATCATTAATAACTGAGATTACCACTAGACTCGTTCGGACTTCCTGTGAAGTTACAGATTTGACGCCATTTTCATTGAAATTAGTGAAGCCCTGGTTTCGAATTATCCAAATATAAACTTCAAAAAGTCGAATTAAATGTGAATTTTTAACATTGATTTAAATAGTAATTTTAAAGGAAATCATTATATATTCGAATTATACAGTCATTCAAATTATGCAATGTCGAATTAACTAATCTCTACTACTATGTTATGAAATATATTTATTTAAAACTTTTTCACTCATATGACTTATCATGCTTATTGCAAATTAACATTTGCTACAACATGTTACTAAAAAAAAAAGTATAAACTATTTTGTCTGTACGGCATCATCAGATAATATATAGGTAATTGTTTATCTGATGATGTCGTACAGGCGAAAACGTTTATACTTTCTTTTAGTAATATGTTGTAGCAAATGCACCTTTACTTTTTAACTTTGCTGTAGAGTGTGCCATTAGGAAAGTCCAGGATAACAGAGAGGGTTTCAAATTGAACCGGTTACATCAGCTGCTTGTCTATGCGGATGACGTGAATATGTTAGGAGAAAATCCACAAACGATTAGGGAAAACACGGGAATTTTACTTGAAGCAAGTAAAGAGGTAGGTTTGGAAGTAAATTCCGAAAAGACAAAGTATATGATTATGTCTCGTGACGAGAATATTGTACGAAATGGAAATATAAAAATTGGAAATTTATCCTTTGAAGAGGTGGAAAAATTCAAATACCTGGGAGAAACAGTAACAAATATAAATGATACTCAGGAGGAAATTAAACACAGAATAAATATATGGGAAATGCGTGTTATTATTCGGTTGAGAAGCTTTTATCTTCCAGTCTGCTGTCAAAAAATCTGAAAGTTAGAATTTATAAAACAATTATATTACCGCTTGTTCTTTATGGTTGTGAAACTTGGACTCTCACTTTGAGAGAGGAACATAGGTTAAGGGTGTTTGAGAATAAGGTGCATAGGAAAATATTTGGGGCTAAGAGGTATGAAGTTACAGGAGAATGAAGAAAGTTACACAACACAGAACTGCACGCATTGTATTCTTCACCTGACATAATTAGGAACATTAAATCCAGACGTTTAAGATGGGCATGGCATGTAGCAAGTATGGGCGAATCCAGAAATGCATATAGAGTGTTAGTTGGCAGGCCGAAGGGAAAAAGACCTTTGGGGAGACCGAGGTGTAGATGGGAAGATAATATTAAAATGTATTTGAGGGAGGTGGGATATGATGATAGAGACTGGATTGGTCTTGCTCAGGATAGGGACCAATGGCGGTCTTATGTGAGGGCGGCAATGAACCTCCGGGTTCCTTAAAAGCCAGTAAATAAGTAAGTAAGTTGTAGCAAATGTTAACTTACAATAAGAATGATAAGTGATATGATTGAAGAATTTTAAATAAATATATTTCATAATTTACTTATCGGGAAACCAAAAATGAAATGTGAAATAATCTATACTACAAGTTACTCAAAATTGATATTGGTAATCCCAACAGGATACTTTATGTATATGTGTAATATTTTTTGGACTTGAATTAGAGAACTGTATCTAAGACTAATTTCCATGGCTAGTTGACTTCCCTAAGATGTTATAAAACATTGTAGTGGTAACAGACTAACATCCGTGGCTTCCAAGTGTCTTCAGAAATATTTGTTCTGCCGTTGATTATATTGCTGCAGGTGCTTAAAAATGCTCATATGTATCGACCTGTATCGAAGTAAACTTTAGCCTTTTCAATCTCACATTAGGTGGCAAATTGTGGGACTGCCGTGACGCCGAACCAAGACACCCAGGAAACCACACTGACAACGGACTTACATTCGTGCTCTAGGTGAAATTCTAAACCACAGCTACGTTTCTACACAGTGTTAAAACTGTGTTCGCCATAATGTTTAGATAAGTATGATATGGAAAATAATGATGCTTATTTCATTCTCAAAACACTCTATTTTTAAGTGGACTTCCCAGTTCTCTACTTTCTTTAGTGTGATATTAAAATATTTATACTTGATTTCGTCCTTACTTTTACGATTAATTATAAGATCTGATTGTATTTTATAACAGAAGTTTGCAACTTGTTCAGTGTTTATATTATATCAGATTACACACATGCACTTTAACCCACATGTATTCATGTATTCAAGGGCATAGCTTCCGATGACGGCTCTGTCAAGTCGAAAACGTTCAACTTAAATAAAATGTGACAAATAACTTATGTTAATTGTTCTAAAGATAAGCATAGACCAGGGCTGGGCAGTAAGAGCGGAATCTACTCTCTCACGGGGAGCCATATGATTTCTCTTCATCCCCTTTCTTCCCCGCCGAACACCGCACAGCGTTGATTTCGTGCCTGAGGAATATTAAGCGTCCCCGTTTAGAGTCTGGATGCGCTCCCGATGCCCAGCCCTGGCATAGACGGACCCTGTTTCCCCTCGTTTAATATATTAACTTATCGGTTTTCAATATGCCTTTTAAATTCCCCTCCTCATATGATCAGAACAGCTTCAGATCACTATTTAGAGCATAAATAACAAACATAGTCCAATAAATAGGAATCCAGCGTTTCTGGAAAGAATACACTGGAGTCATGTCCTATAGTTATTTGAGCCAGAGGGAGAAACTTTTGACAGTATTTGTATGATGTCAAAATCGATCTTTTGCAGTAACAAAGTTGTTTCTATTATTATGATGTACCGAAGTACATATGATATTTCTGTACAGGAATTCTGCGTTATCATATGATGGATGATGAAGGATGGATTTCCTGCACGGAAATATGATATGTACTTCGGTACATCATAATAATATGATATGCATAAGTAATAACCAGGCTTCGGTCCTGGGCACAGAAACGCATGAAGTTCAGAACACACGGACGATAGTGTTATGTTGGTCGAATGGAGTGGGAGATGGAACGCGCCGTTACTTCGTGTCTCAACATGTAAACAGTCCGTCACAATACGGCATAAAATATATTTCACCCTGTACAGATGCAGTATATACACTACATTCCTAGTGTAGACAATAAATGTCTACCATTAAAGTATTAACGTGAGTTGTAACCTTCAATCAGGTGTCCCTACGCCGCAGCCTGTTACACGTACCGCAGCCAAGCAGCAATAGGCCTACACACAACGGTAATGCACATTACGGACCCACTTGTGCTTTTGCTGTCACCCTTCCACACGGTCATGACGTCATTTATACTCCGTGTACTCTTAACCTCATACTGGTTACTCTGTGTCCCTAGGTTGAAGCCTGGTAATCACTTAGGGCCGTATTCATAGACATTCTTAGCGCTGGCTTCTGGTGGATCATCAGCGAACTAACGTTTTTCGTATTCATAAACCAGTGTTAGAGATATGATATGAATCCTGTACAAGTAACCAGTAGATAGCCGAGGCTAGTTTAGTACGCTCGTAGCGCGGGCTATCGAAATGTCTATGAATAGCACCCTTAGTGATTCAAGACGGCGCCCATCCCGTCGGATCCCGGCCACTTAGTTGCTCGTAATGAGTGTACCACTGTACATAGTGCGTTGGACATTGTGCCACTGTCACATATTCTGTGACACAGTACATGAGGGTAGGCCACCAACTTAAACTGAGGGGATTCGATCCGGCATCGGCGCTAGAATCCGGTGTGGCTTAGTGGGTAAAGCGTCAGCACGTAGAGCTGAGTCCCGATGCCGGAGAGAATTTTTCTCTGTTCTATCCATCCTTCATCAAAAGTTATTTCTGTTCTTCGTATAACCATAAAGTTAACATCGAAGAAGTCGACTAGAGACTGAACTTTCCGCGTCGAACACACGGGTCTATATTTTTGGACAAAAATGACGTTCGAACCACATTTTCGCGAGCTACTGTCATTTTCTTCGTTGTCACTTTATCATTTCTCTCTTTTGTAATCTCTCAATATTTAGCTATAGCCTAGATCATATATGTAAGAGATAGGTCGGCTTTATAGGCTTTGACGTTAATAACTTTTGTCAGGTTTACTACGCTGCCAGTTGTTCCATAAGGATTCACGTCATAATTCCCATTTGAATTGCATTAGCGTCTGTACTGCCATCTCGTGTTCGTTTACGGTGGACGGGTAGCGATCCTGGCGGTTGTTCTCTTCAAAGTGCTGCCAATTTTAACATAGCGATGAGTTATCTGTTACATATATAAGAGATTGTATTTTGTACACACCCTATATTGTTTCCTCTTCTTTCGCCTTCATATCCATTTTACGTCTGTTAGCTCACCCTTCACGTTTAATTTCGCTGGATGTTTGACACGCCTCAATTGAAATAAAGGACACTGCCTCTTGAATAAGATAGGATCCGTTACTCGAGCAGAGTGGAGTTCTCCCGGTAAACTAGAAGCTGTTTAGTCCTCTTCCACTTTCAGGAGAGTGCACTGCGTTCACTCAGTGACCCCATCAGCTTCAGTTTACTTAATTGAATAGACCCTCGAATTACAATCAATAGCAAAATATTTACCTACAAACTGCCTTTGAAGATCAAAGCAAGGACTTATCTCATTTTAGTTGTAATAATATGCAACCATGGTGTACGAGATAAACTTAGCCGTTTATATACGTATATATGTATGAATATCGTCAGATAAGACGTGTACGAGTATTCAGGAAAGAGAGCGAGAAGTGTGTTTGTTTCTTTTTATGCTAAATTTCATGCGAATGGCATAATATTAGACTTTATACTAAGATCATATTTATAATTTTTTCGTTTTCCTATTACATGGAGAGAAATGTTTAAAAAATAGGTCAGTTTCGAAATATTCTCGAAAAAAAAAACGCGTTTTCGGCGTCGCTGACGAACAGGGTGATTCACGAGGATTTACCGCTACTTACGGAGTTTATTTCCGAAGACATTCTGAGCAAAAAGTGTCATATAAACAAGTGTCCTAATCTCAATATTTTCAGAGTTACACTAATTTGAAGTTGCTAGTAAAATACCATTATTCTTTAGATTTAAGAGTAAAAGCATATTACAGATAAAGAATTAACTATTCGGAAGTGTCATTTCTTTAATTAGCTAGTATTCTGAAGCTGAAAATGTGTTGTGAATTTCATAGTTTCTTCATACAGAATTTTTTTTGTTTCGATTTTTAACTACAAACTTACATTTTTTACACGCATTTGTCACAGCAATTGTGAAAAATAAAGCCACTCTTCTAAATTCTTCAACACTGTACATTAGGATGCATAATTAAACTGTAAAATATCAAGTTCCTAAAGTCGTATGATTTGTAACAATTTTTGTGATAAGTGCGTAAGAATGATATTTTAAATTAAAAGTTGAAAAACTAAATATGTACAAAGCAATTAATAATATATTTTTAGTTTCAGAATACTAGCCCGTTAACGAAATGATACTTTCTGAATAGTTCATTTTCTATTTCCAATATTTTTTACCCTTGCAACTAAAGAAAATATATATTTTACACATAAATTCAAATTAGTGTAACTCTGTAAATATTGAGATTAGGACACATATTTATATGACATTTTTTGCTCAGAATATCTTCAGAAATAAGCTCCGTAAGTGGCGGTAAATCCTCGTGAATCACCCTGTAGAAAAACTGATTTTGAGTATGGCATATGTTTGTCTGTTCGTCCGTCCATATGCATACCTCAATTTATCCTAAATTCTTTAGCATTTAAGATTCTATATTATTATGATGTACCGAAGTACATATGATATTTCCATGCAGATATTCTGCGTCATCATATGATGAAATATGAGTGGAGTCATACATCTATGACGCAGTACATGAGGGTAGGCCACTAGAGGGAACCCAAGAGGTGGAACTTAAACTGAGAGGATTCGATCCGACATCGGGATGGTAATCCGGTGTGTCTTAGTGGATAGAGCATGAGCACGTAGAGCTGAAAACCCGGGCTCAAATCCCGGTGCCGGAGAGAATTTTTCTCCATTCCACTCATCTTTCATCTAAGATTCTATTTATCCGCGGCATATGATAACTTTTAGGAAAAAAATATTAATAGATCCGTATTTGTAACAAAAAAGTCCCGCCCGCGCCGTAGCGTCTTTTCGTAAGGCGTCATGTCTCGACTCGGGTTGCGGAATGAGGGTACCTACAAGATGAAGCCTGGCTGGTAGCTTAACTAGATATCCTGCTGGAAGGAACGCCTAAACATTACGCAATGGAGGTGTGCAAGACGAAGACTGTTAGGTCGATTGCTACCTAGCCTGTTAGCCCGTTGGTAACTGATACAATGGATCCCCTCGTATTTTCCAGCTACCAGTGACCTAAATGCCTTATTGCGCATGCGTCCTGAGAATCCGTGCACATATCTCACGTGGTAAACGCCTACTGCTATTCATTTCGACGCGTATAATGGGTTGCGAAAGATTAATTTCAAATATTTACAATGTTTGGAATCAGGCTCATCCCGACCACCAAAGCCGATACCTTATTGTGAAATTTTGAGATGAAGTAGGAGTTGAAATGGATAATAATAATAAAGGTAAAGATACCCCCTTCACATGCCATAAAGGGACTTGGGGAAATGGAGGTAGAGCTCCATGCTTTCTTAACCTCTGTACTAGAATGAGGTGGTGTGAAATGGATACCAATAATTAATAAATGAAAATTTAGGGTGCTATTCATAGACATTTCGCTAGCCCGCGCTACGAGCGTGCTAAACTAGCCCCGGCTATCGACTAGTTACTTGTACGGAATTCATATCTTATTATATCGCTGACACTGGTTTATGAATACCAAAAAGGTTAGTTCGCTGATTATCCACCGAAAGCCCGCATTAAGAATGTCTATGAATACGCCCCTTAATGTCTTACAGAAAGTGACGATTTTAGAAACTTCAGATAATTATCGGTACTGACATTTTCAATTAATACATATTATTTTATCATTGTTCTATTTGCATTACAGTTAACTATATGGGATTTAATAAAAGGGTTTTATTATGACAGAAGAAGCTTTCCAGATAAGTGGAATAATTACTTGGTTATTTCCGCACTGAAAGTGCCAACATAACTAAGGACTGCTTTGAAGATCCTGAATACCCAATATGGTCTATTCTGGCACATTTACAATTTGTTAGTGCTTTTTAAAGATAATTTGGGAAGCAGAGTGAGTTCAGTTACACTGACTGGCAGGTGTAAACAACCTTGATTTTGATCACTCCGACTTTCTGTTCAGCTCGGTAACCAATCAGCTTCTTTTTGTACAGTCTTAGAAAACAATTTTGTCGCACAAAGTCCCAGAATACAGGCAGTGAGCATTACGAGACATACAACGAAACAAAACTAATTTTATTACCTCAACTACTTCTCTTGTGAACCAGGCCGTTCGTCGTCTGATCATGCGCACTGCCTCCTGTTTTCTAAGACTGTACGTACACTAAGCACTCTTTCGAATCTTCTACGGGGAAGGGATTTTCTCATGCAATTTCAGCCAATGTCATATGGGACCGTTGCCCAGCCAGCATCGTGATGAAGTTGGGGAGCTACGATATTTAGCGAAATCCAGTTCTGAGAGTCAGCTATAACGCCTGGGGGGGGGAAATCATATTTTTTTTATTCCTTATTAACGCTGCTATGTCGAACACTAACTCATTTAGCGTCGAGGGAATTTGTGATATCGAGATAGTATTTAGCGAAATGAGACCGAGGATTAGTCATAATTTTATCTGGCATTCACCTTACTGTTGGGGAAATCTCGGAAAAAACAAACCAGGTAATTAGCCCAAACTGGAATCGAAACCAACGCCCGAGCGCAGCAGCGAATCAGAAAGCAAACTCACCTGCCAACTAAGCTACCTCTGTAGCGCGATCGTTCTAACACATGATACCCTCGTACTGGTTGGATGTTCGTTCAACTCTGCTGAGATATGTGGCCGTGATACCAGCAGTTGGCTGGTCGGCTTTGGAACACGCAAACTGGTCATTAACTCGAAATGGGCTGAATGGATTTTTTTACGTGAAGGGTATGTTTTTTGGGTAGAAATTTTGACGTGCATTACTTTGACGTCACTCGTGGTACCATGGAAACAGAAATGTAAGATGAACTTCGTGCCTCGTGACTTTCCACGCGGCCCGTCTCTCTCAATTCTCTATGCTTTGAGGTATTTCACACAATACTTGGTTTCCGAGTATCGCGCTGGGTACTCCAGGACGAGCTCACTAGACCATCACTCACCCAGTGCAAGGGCTCGGGTCCCTTGCCTAGCGAGGGTAGCGAAGCCCCCTCTCAGCATTTGTTCTGCTCAGGCTTTTAAAATCTTCGGCGAATCTGTCTTGCTGTTATTCAGTCGTGCTTGCGACATTCTCCTTATGTGGTAGCTATTAAATTACATCACGTAGACACCTCCGATGTGTGAATAATAAATAACAATACATTTTTTACTGACATTTAAACTTAAATATTTTTTTAGAACGTAACACAGAAGTATTAGCCCATATTATGTCAGTAATTATTGTGGCTCAAAGCAAAACCATTTGAAAATTATAACCAATAACCTTCTTTGAGGATAGAGCCCTCTCTGTCCTTACACTATGAGAATAATGAACAAACATTTACAAACAAATATGAGCACTTCGTGGCAATGTGGTCAGAGTGGCACAATATATTATTCATCGCTTAGTACGCACGGCATAGTAAAAGAGAAACGCAGTCAACCCCTGTGGGATCGAGTTATACGTCTACTTCCCTGCTGGGAATAGAATCTAGTGCCGTTGGCTTTGGAGCTAGAAATGCTATCTTTGTGAAAATACTCCATAGATCATGTCGGTCTTTTCACTGTTGCTACAGGATATAGTTTACTGGACCTATCGGAAAATTCGATCCTTTTGTGTGACCTCGCATATTTGTTCAGTTTAATAGTCATTTCCAAAGTTAAATGGCTCAAGGGGAGGACCATTGGAGGTTTTGTTATTGGAATATATGACGACAACATAACGCCCTACCTTTTGGAGCTACACCAAATAGCGGAATATGCTAGACTGCGTCGAGTGCTGCGAAAAGAATGTGGTTCGTGTTGATAGAAAAATTTCATGCACCAAAATATTGTAACACATAGCAAAGGAATTGTGCGAGGGAAGAAGCTTTTGAACGCATCGGGTGTGTAGTGACTGTTAATAATGAGATGAACACGACCAGTACGTGGATGTGTTTCAAAGAGGACATACACGTACTTTTGCAAGTCCATAGTCAAGTTCAGGGTTTTTAGAGCGCCCGTATGTTCTTTTTATTGAGTTATTTTACGACGCTGTATCAACATCTAGGTTATTTAGCGTCTGAATGAATTGAAGGTGATAATGCCGGTGAAATGAGTCCGGGGTCCAGCACCGAAAGTTACCCAGCATTTGCTCGTATTAGGTTGAGGAAAACCCCGGAAGAAACCTCAACCAGGTAACTTGCCCCGACCGGGATTCAAACCCGGGCCACCTGATTTCGCGGCCAGACGCGCTGACCGGTACTTCATAGATGTGGACGCCCATATGTTAGGTGTGATGTATGTTTATCATCCTTTTAGTCGTAATCATCGTTATCATAATCATCATCAATCATCAATCATCATCGGCCTTGTCTTCGTTAGAGATAGGCAACGTCGCTCTTCAGAGTGATGTTATAACTTTCCCTTCAACTTCAAACATCAACTTCTTTACAACTAACATATCACCTTTACCTTCCTGCACTGTACACTGGATGGTGGCGTGGTGGTATTAATGATGAAGGATGGGTGGAGCGGAGAAAAATTCCCTCCTCTCTGGCACCGGGACTCGAACCCGGGTTTTCAGTTCTATCCACTGATGCTTTATCCACTAAGCCACACCGGATTCCAGTTCCGATGCCGGACTGAATCCTTCTCAGTTTAACTTCCACCTCTCAGTTTTCCTTTTGTGGCCAACCCTAATGCACTGTGTCACAGATGTGTGACAGTGGCACAATGTTCAATACACTATGTGCAGAGGTGCACTCATTATGGGTGACTAAGTGGCCGGGATCCGACGGAATAAGTGCCTTCTTAAATCATTAAGTGATTATTTTACGCATATCATATTATTATGATGTACCGAAGTACATATGATATTTCCATGCAGGAATTCTGCGTTATAATATGAAGAAGGACGGGTGGAGCGGAGAAAAATTCTCTCCGGCACTGGGACTGGAACCCGGGTTTTCAGCTGTACATGCTGACGTTTTATCTACTAAGCACGGAAATATCATATGTACTTCGGTACATCATAATAATGTAGTAGTATTAAATTCTGGTTTGTGGAAATGGGTCTCATTTCTAGTTCCCTAAGGAATGGAAACTTGAATATGTTTTGTGTATGTATACTTATACGTCTACTATCGTTATAAACAAGTCATTGAATACGTTTAAGAATCATTTTGTGACAGGGTTTTTGAATTTAAATCCACGAAAAAAAAGAACCCGACGGAACCTCTATAGATAGAGCGAATAGATATAAAATTAGGTGTTGTACCGTATTTGGAATGATCTTTCTGTCCTATATAGAAATCTGGGCAGCTATTACATTTTACAACGAGCACAGTAAAACAATAACCAAATCATACATTACATAAAATTACTCAGAACACATTACTAACAAGAAGCACAATTACAATAACATATAAACAGATATGGAAATACTACACACTACACCAAAAGCTCACAATTAAACATATTACAACAATACAAAATATACGTGTACAAGCATACAATAGCATATCCAGTACGCCGAGTTAGCTCTGTGGTAGCGTGTCTGCCTACAGACTAGCCGGCCCAGGTACGATTCCAGGCGGGGTCAGAAATTTTCTTGTAAAATATCTACCTCGGGACTAGGAGAGATGGCGGTGCACAACTTCTAATCACTAAGGGCCGTATTCATAGACATTTTTAGCGCGGGTTTTCGGTGGATTATCAGCGTTTTTCGTATTCATAAACCAGTATTAGCAATAGGATATGATTTGAATTCTGTGCTAGTAACCAGTGGATAGCCGTGCTAGCTTAGTACGCTCGTAGCGCGTGCTGCGAAATGTCTATGAATACCAACCTTAATTGTGCACCAATTTTGCCTGGGTTAAATCCCAAATCTCTCCGCAGTGCATATGAAGGGAAGGCATATGTCACTGTTGACAGTGATTCGTCCGTCGGACGGGGACGTTAAGCCTGGCGGCCCCCTTAGTGCTATTCGACAGGAGTAGGCTACGTGCCGGCACCGGGTTTCCCCTTCTTCCTTCCTCACCTTCATCATCCTCACCAATTCTCTACACTATACTTACACAAACACTTAACATACACTCACCCTACTACATGACATCACTCTTCACAGATAAGTTACACATCATGTATAACGTGGCCCGCCGAAGTGGTGTGCAATTGAAAATGGGTCACATTCCTGCTTCTATCCGCAGTATGCGGAACCCGAATCATGCAAGTGAAGTGGGTAGGTATTAGTCACACACACAAACGCACACAAAATAGCATATCCACAACATATACTTAATAGGTACACAATTACAATTCAATACACATACATTATTTGACCTCATAATACACAATATACAAACAACCCCCCACCATCATAAGAGCAGCACACTCCCACCACTGACGACAGCAATTGTCGAAAATCATGACGAGCTGGAGCCGCAGTAATTCGAGAGACACTGAAGATGACATTACGCCGGTGTCGAAACGGTACTGTCTGTTATGAAGTTACATTATCTTATTAACATTTTAACACTTTCAAAGTTTTAATTAATAAAAAACATATTTGGGTGTCATTACCTCTGTTTTCTTACAACTGGTACAACAGTTAAACTTTCTGGCAATATTTGCAGTTTCATTTATACACCCTGGATGTCGCTTCATCGTACGAGTTGTACGAAGTCGCCTGAACATAAGTTCCGTTATCATTTACTGTGTATAATTTCATTTAGCATAAATGCCCTGTTAGCTTATTTCCCACGCTGCGCTAATTCTGTAATAAGTTTCTGCGACTTACGCACTTTTACAAGACTGCAGTAAAACATTTGAGTTTCAGAGCATTGCTATATTATATTCAATTAAATGTTACATAACTTCAACTAATGCAATTTGTCTTCTAGTTACTTGCCATCTATCCTTTAGGGTAGAATAAAGCGAAACGTGTAAGTTATATGTAAGCATTACATTGCGCGCTCAGAAGACCTTTCTTCCTTTTCTTGTCAATTACGCTAGAAGGTTTCATTAGCAAAAGATTAGGACTCAGAAAATTTACATATATTACTTAGTGCAAGTGAAGCTGGGCTTTAAATTATGGATGCACAACAACATTTATTTACGAGTATGCAACTGTGTTAATGCATTTTCCACACACTTATAGCAGACAGAAGTTATATCTTTACATGATTCCCTTGCTTGTTAAAATTGAATATAGGTCTACTAGGACTATCTGGATGTTAATCTCTTTGCTATTGTGCAAACATATAATAAAATAATAAAACTAGTTTATTATATTATACAAAAATACTTACAGGTCTCCTTTACTTCTCAATATAGTTATAATCTGTGTTGACACTTGGTTTGTCGGAGTATGAGCTTTGTATATACGTATCAAAGAATATTACCGCAAGGGAGCTCTGCTATGATTTTACACCATATCACCTTTTGTTCATGGCACTGCGTAATTTTCTTAATGTTCCACTCCATCTCTCATCTGAATTTTATCAGAAACACTCCTTTCCTATATCATACAAATAGTTGCCAACATCTTTCTAACAACGTTCATTTGAACATCTTGAAATTGTTTTGTGATGTTTACATATTCTGATATGACTGCTCTTTGGTTTCAACGTTCACAAATTAAGGGGAGATACACAGGTTTTTAAATTTATTTTTATATAAATTTTTAACATTTATCTTTATGTCAGTGAAGAAAGTTTTGCGATGTATACAATATTTTGGTATATATGACCATAAACGTAGGAGCGTCCGCTTATTTAGCTCTCCACACATAAGGTGTATTTAACGCTAATTTCCCGTAATTTGTATTTTTCAAAACTGTTTTTGTGTTAACTCGGTGAGTTTTTAAGATACCGCAGTAAAATTTTGCATGCAACTACAATTATTGCTGTAACATTAATAGTTTATTACTTTTACCTAATAACATAAAACATTTAAATTCTCATAAGAAATTAAAAAAATACTTATTTGTAGATTATAGTTCATATTGTTCATTTGACATTCAGGAATAAATATAAAAAAAACAATGGATAAGAAATATTCATAATGTGCATTGTTTAAAAAGGGCACATCAGTGCACAAAAATAGCCACTTCTTTGTTATGATAATTACTCATAATGGTGAAAATTTTAGTAATTCTGAAAATGGTATATAATTACAGAAGCAGTAAATACTAACCGTGTCAAATTGTAAGGTGAAAGATTCATTAGTTGCTGAGAAAAAATTTAATTTCCCTCATTTTTATGGTGGAAATTCCAGGTGACAGCCTTTCTGACATAGCTACGAGTACTATTCCGATATGATACATATTTAAATTCAGGTTGTGACTATGTTGAGAAACAAGCTAGACCTGTAGGAAATTTTCTGTGTATAGCAAAAATTTTGGTTTCATTGATTGTTTTCTTAACAGCCTACCGGAATTTCGAATACGAATAGCCCTCTTTCATATACCATTTGTTTAAACACATTAGGAGGAAGTTTCTTATTATCTTTAACTTTCCAACTAAGTTCTTCACAGCTAGACTGACGATAAATTGCCATCGTACTTTATTTGTAGGCCTATGGGTTTTTTTCTTCCAATCACAAATTTGCAATGTCTTCATATCTTTTATACGAGTATGTTATACGAGGGTCGGTCAGAAAGTAATGCCTCCTATTTTTTTCTCCTTAAATAAGTTGGTAATATGAAACATTTCAATTTGACGCGATTACTTAAACCTTCTTATTCAGTCCACTGCAGTAACAGCTTCCTAAGTCAACAGATAGCAGCACTGCATCAGTTTATAAAATGGCTATGTATAAGACACAACGAGTTAGAAAGAAAGAGTTTCTAACTCTTTGATAAGAGAGCATGCGGTGATAGAATTCCTGAATGCGGAAGGCGAAACGCCCATTCGCATTCATGAAAGGCTGAAGAAGATTTATGGAGATACAACAGTGGATTTCAGCACTGTTAGACGATGGGTACAGAAGCTGAAGGGGAAACACCGTTGGCTGATGAAAAGCGAAGCGACAGATCGGCGATTGCAGTGACTCCACGCAACATAAGCGAATTGACGAGATCATTCATGATGACTGCCGGGAAACAATTGATGAATTGTTCTCTGCTCTCCATCGGCAAAGGCAGTGTGATGGCCATTGTTGATAAACTGGGTTACTCTAAAGCTTGTGCACTCTGGGTACCAAAAATGTTGACCGACGAGAATAAAGAGGCACGGAAAAGAATAGCCTCCGATCTGTTGCAGCGCTTCAGTGTGGAGCGGGAGTAGTTTCTTGACGGAAATTTTGAACCCGAGTCCAAGAGATAGTCGATGGAAAGGCATTACACAACGTCGCCGAAGAAGAAAAAATTCAAAACTGTGCGATCTGCAGGGAAATTTATGACAACAGTCTTTTGGGATGCGGTGTGTGTGTGTGATTCTGGATGACTTTTTGGAGCAGGGACGCACAATAAATTCTGTCAACTACGTCGAAACCCTAAACTAACTTTTAACTGTAACTTTTAATTTATTTATGATCAAATTTAAATACAAATTTATTACAATTATTACAATAAGGAAATTAAAAAATAATATTAAATATAATAGAAACAAGAATACATTAACAGAGTTTGCCTAGTAGACTTTCAACGAATTTTGTGTTGTAAATACATCATTTAAAAAAAATGTCGAGAATGTATGGGATTATAAGAAGAATTTTCAGTTTTGTTGGTAAGGAATTAACGGTTGCAAGAACATTTATTTTCTAGCAGGATTTGATTAAATTTCGGAAACTGCAGTGTGTTTCCTTCTCATAGAGAAAAATACATGAGATTTTAATACGAGCAAATGCTGGGTAACTTTCGGTGCTGGATCCCGAACTCATTTCACCAGCATTATCACCTTCATATCATTCAGACGCTAAATAACCTAGATGTTGATACAGCGTCGTAAAATAATAAAAAAAATAAGATTTTAGGTTTTTAGAGTGATTGCTTTATGAAGAATTCTGGATATCTCTGGAGATATTAAATCTCAACACGCTGTTAAATATCAAAATTTCTTCTTTTGAACACAACCTGAAAGCATACAATTTCATATACAGATGGGAGGATGTACGTCCAAATATTTTGATATTTTGTTTAAGAAAAATGCAAGTGAAATAACGCTCTATTTACTTTTTCCCTTGCCTTATAGTTTTTCCATAAATGTGTCATGTATTTTACAGAATGATGTTCTATGAATAATAGTACCACAGTCTAGTATATACAGTCACGAAGATTGAGTTGTGAGAGTGCTAGAAACAATAGACTGTGCCGGTACTATTTCCCATTGTCTGTAATGAGGCGATATTAGCGACCCTAGTGGTTAGCAACTATCTATTGAAGAATATTTACTACGTATTGAGCTTCGTGACTGTATATACTATACTGCGATAGTATTATGAAACTTCTGTCGGTTTAGATTTTATGCACGTCTTTCGATATCATTATACTCCAGCATAAATACTTTAGTGTGAAATTCGAACGTATTACAGTACAAAATAAATCATGAATGTAATCCCATGTGCTAATGTAAAAAGGTGATTGTGTTTGGTTACACGATAAAATATTATTTGATAACCTTTTACACCACAAAGACCATCATGATAAGCCACAAGCTTAGACCTCTGAGTAACTAGTGAGACGTTCGTAAAGAAAACAAATCGTCTGGAAGTATTAACTAACCTGAAAACATGGTACTTTTTCATTTCTGAAAAAATAACTTCGAAGATTGAGAAATTTGGTACATAATGTGGTTCAGTATACTATTCTCGATTACCTCTCAAATATTTGCAAGTATACCCCCATCCTGTATATAAAACTAGCCTATTTCTGATTTAGTTATCAGTTCAATTGGCAATCAGATGCAAAACCCTTTTTGAATAGGCTGGAGATTTCTTGCAGAACGGAGATAATGGTTAACGATACAAAATAAAATTGATGATATGATGATAGGAAAGTGATCGTGTAAAACTTGATCTGAGATGTTTTTGTCCACTTTAAATTCCGTTTGGATTCTCAAGTCCCCAACCTGAGTTTACTACATGGATAGTCTGCGTTCTAGACCTTTGGCGTACTGTGCACCTCTTTCGTAAAAGTAGAAGCAGAAACTATTTTTTGTTTGTAGCAACGTACATCTTCTTACTGAGCAAAATATCTTTTTAATGACATTCCTTTCATACCCATAAATTTAGAATTTTTTACAAAAAGGAGTCGTTCCTTACTCTACAGGAACGCGGAATTTATCGAAAAAAGTTCCTACCAGAGCGAGATGGTTTTAAAAATATGATTAATGATCAGGAATAGCTAACCCTATCCCTAATGTCGTGTGAGGTCTAAAGCGTTAATTTTCACTGCATTTTCACAGAAAATATTTTACATAGTTCAGTATCTGAAACGTCTGACGAAAGGTATACGTTTAAACTTTGAAGTTTATTTCATTATCCGTCAATAATCAGTCTCCTACGTACATCAATATCAGTCGATATTGGTTTTCTTTTGCGTTTACCAATCACGCGTTTAGTCAAGGCTTTAACAAACATCAAAGCTGAGTCTAATCTCATAATAGCGTATATCCAGATTTTAAATCTATTAATTAATTTTTGGTTAGAATATAGAATTCACACAAGCAAGTTACGCTCGTTTAAATTCAAGAGTGTATGAATTCATTACCACGCCCAATCCTTGTCGTTACGGAAAAATGGGTAATGAATTGTAAAAGATATATAAGAAATTATACTATTATCAATTTTATAGAAATTTAGTCTTAAATAAATGTTAATAAACCAAATTACATTGACGGTGAGTAAAACACCGAACATTCCTACCAACGTCAGAATTGGAAATATTAGAAATTAATCAGTTCTGTTATCTTAGCAATTTTATTAGAAATAATACTCGTAATAAATGTACTTTTCCGAAATTTAAAAAAGAACTATTTTAGCTAGACAAGGTATCATTAATATAGACCAGTTACTGACTTGTCGTTATATAAACACCCAAAGGAGGAAAAAAAAATAATATACGAGATCTCCTATATTATATGTAAGTGAAAGTTTGCAAATTGGAAAGCAAGAAAAGAATTGTTTATAAATTGCAGAAAAGTAAATTTGATACGGAATGTTATAAATAAGTCAGAGAGATATAGTGTCAGATATAAATATTTAAAAGAGGGTAGGCCTAATTGAAAATAGAGTATTGATGAAAAAATGAAATGAAATAACTAAAATTAATTGGTCATGCACGCAGACATAACACATTCTTGGTTTATATATAGAAGGGAAAGTACTTGTTAAGAAATGAAGAGGAAGACCGACAAGAGAGTACACCAAAGACATGCTCAGTAGAATAATGTGCAACAACTGTGAATAATAATATTATTTAAAGGAACATCAGACGAAAGAGGACCATGGTTGAAGCAACAATTCGAAGCTTTAGAATTGATTGGTTCATTGACTAATATAAAGGGTTAAGTTTAAATAATGTATATGTGCAATAAATACAGTATAATAATTAATAGCAATAGAGTACAAAAGACAATACACCAAACCGTTAAGTAAAAATAAGATGACAAAGGTATAATAAACGAATTATAAATATAATTAAATAAATTAAAGGAGGATAATATTAAAATGAATTTGAGAGAGGTGGAATATGATGTTAGGGACTGGATTAATCTTGCTGAGGATAGGGACCGATGTGGGCTTATGTCAGGGCGGCAATGAACCTCCGGATTCACTAAAAGTCATCTGTAAGTATTGTAAGTAGTGACAATAACAGCATCAACATCACCGTTTGTACATTCAATGTTTGGGCCCTGAGATCCGTCTTCGTCAAGATTCTCCACCAGCTCATTTTTCTTAAAGCTTGAATGAATAAAAATGCATTTATTTATACATAATGGATACAACAATTGTTTATATACATCTTAAGTCTGATTAGTGAAATATGTTACTGTTCAGCGATGTATACAAAGTAGGGGAAAAGAGACTGGTTATCCTTGATAATTATCCCCTGACTTAGTTGCCTCATCAGTGATGTCTTATTAGTGTCACTTACGAGGTTCCAACCTGTCTCCGGACAGTTGACTAAACAACAACAATGCCCACACATGCTACAATAATGCGTATCTTAAAAGAAAAACAAAAAGCAATGAAACAAAATAACATTTACCCCTAATATGCCCTATTTATATCAGTACTTCTGGGTGAACAGTATAGAGGAGAACAGGTTTCACGGCCTCGCAAGGTCTTGAGTCCCCACCTCCGCGCGCATAGCCGGCCGGCCGTGAAACCTGTTCTGCTCTATACTGTTCACTCTATATTATAACGCATTGCAATACTATTAAGTAAATCTGCCCTTTACATCCTTCGTCATCTCCCACTCGGCCAATTCCACCCTGAGCTGTCGAACTTCTACTATAAATTTCCCCACACTCTCAAAGAATTTGGCATTATTCAATATATCATATGTTGCCAGGTGTCCTCTACTAGATGTAATGAAGCACTCTGGCAGGTATCATTTCGTCAGAGATTCTGTGGCTTCACTCTCCGAGAAAATATGATGCAATGTCTCGCCTCTGCGGCAAAGAGAATATGTTCTCGTCTCCTCTTCGTTGACAATTATTTTAAGTGTTCTCCATGTCCCTAGACGAAAACAGGCTAAGCTTACATTGTACGTTGCTATGAATTATTATTTAATATTAAAATCGCAGTTGAAAGTTGTGTTAATTAGCTATCAGTTAAATGGTTGATTGCTTGGTTACTTGTTTGATGTCTTATAGTTCCTCATAATTAATCTGGATAAATATCTGCATGACGGTACCTTCTCAATAATATGATGATAGACACCAAGATGGTGAGTAGCATATCTAAATTTAGATATAGGTGAGAAATATCTGGTCAATTTTTTGTAGCTCTTTTTATTCGTAGGCGGTTTATTTTGCGTGCCGTAAATCTACGACACGGGACTCTCAACTTTATTTTCGTTCCGATGTAAACAATGCTAGGAATTCATAACACTCCAAAAAATCTATCGTACTTAACAAGGTTCAAAGTCATGAATTTCACAGCAAGCACATCAACTGCTTCGACCACTGAAGAAGATGTATTCTTTGTTAATACACTCTTATAAATTGTCAGGTTCCGTAGCTGCGTGGTGTAGGGCGTCATGTCTTCGACTAACCTTACAGAATGAGCGCTAGTTTGAGTCTTCATAGGAAAGATATTTTATCATATGATTTCGGCCAATGCATGGAACTGGTGTCCATCTAGCAATCGTGATGAAATAGGGGAGCGATAATGAACAGCAAAATCCGATTTTGTAAGCGAGATATAATGGTTAATCATTCATTGAAATATTCCTATTTAATTCATATTATGAATGTACAGCAGCAATGTCACTAATCCTACCGCGGCATCATACATACTCGTATGTCGAAATGAAATCTGCCCTCAAACTGTGCAGAATTATTTGTTCTTGATCTTATTTTATATCCTAACTATTGGGGGTTTCAGGAGTTTATTGCAGCAAGAGATCGATTTTGATGAAAATTACATAAAAGGTTAATTATTATGGGTCGCTAATTAACGTAGTGATAGTCACTCTTTTCGCTTTTTTGTCGTTTTGTCAGTATAATGTTTTAAAGATTCGTCGTGTTGTACAACTTCTGCTCGCAGCCTTCATTCAATCCACATGCTGGGTGCATTGAATTATTATTATTATTATTATTATTATTATGCAACCCAAAAATGATACCATAATAGTGGTGGTAGGCGTAGGAGTACGAGATGTAGTAGTAGGACTAGAAAATGTAGGAATAGTAAGAGTAGGAGATGTAGAACTAGGAGGTATAGGAGTAGGAATTGTAGGAGATGTGGGAGTAGTAAAAGATAAGGGAGTAGTAGTAGTGGTAGTGGAAGATGTAGGAGTAGGAATAGGAGTAGTAGGAGGTATAGGAGTAGAATGAGTAGGAGTAATATGAGATGTAGGAGTAGTAGGAGATAAAGGCATAGTAGGAGATGTAGTAATAGAGGAATATATAGAAGTAGGAGTAGTGGAAGATGTTGGAGTAGGGGAGTGGAAGGTGTTGGAATAGGAGTAGGAGTAGTGAAAGATGTTGCAGTTGGAGTAGGAGTAGTGGAAGATGTTGCAGTTGGAGTAGGAGTAGTGGAAGATGTTGTAGTAGGATTAGTGGAAGATGTTGGAGTAGGATTAGTGGAAGATGTTGGAGTAGGAGTAGTGGAAGATGTTGTAGTAGGATTAGTGGAAGATGTTGGAGTAGGAGTAGTGGAAATGTTGGAGTAGGAGTAGTGAAAGATGTTGGAGTAGGAATAGTGGAAGATGTTGGAATAGGAGCAGTGGAAGATGATGTAGTATGATTAGTGGAAGATGTTGTAGTAGGATTAGTGGAAGATATTGTAGTAGGATTAGTGGAAGATTTGGAGTAGGAATAGTGGAAGATGTTGTAGTAGGATTAGTGGAAGAAGTTGTAGTAGGAGTAGTGAAAGATGTTGGAGTAGGAATAGTGGAAGATGTAGGAGTAGGAGTAGTGGAAGATGTTGTAGTAGGATTAGTGGAAGATGTTGGAGTAGGAGTAGTGGAAGGTGTTGTAGTAGGACTAGTGGAAGATGTTGGAGTAGGATTAGTGGAAGATGTTGGAGTAGGAGTATTGAAAGATGTTGGAGCAGGAATAGGAGTAGTGGAAGATGTTGGAGTATAAGTAGTGCAAGATGTTGGAGTAGGGGAGTGGAAGGTGTTGGAATAGAAGTAGGAGTAGTGGAAGATGTTGGAGTAGGAGTAGTGGAAGATGTTGGATTAGGAGTAGAAGTAGTGGAAGATGTTGGAGTAGGAGCAGCAGCAGCAAGAGCTATACAGAAAAGAGGACAATGGCTGATTTTTCAGTTGGTTATTTAAAGACTTTATATCAACTACTAGGTTATTTAGTGTCCATAAAATTGGTGAAAACAAAACGATATGGTATTTGGCGAGATGAGACCGAGGATTACCCTGGGTCCTAGTGCATTCGCGCGCCTCGGATCATCCATATTGCTTCGTCCTCGCACTTCAGTGCAAGACGCCCAATGCTTAAAACATTTTACTGATCAAACGACCAAAAAGCGAAACGAGTGACTATCACCACGTTAATCAGCGATCTATAAATTAGCCTTTTGTGTAATTTTTATGAAAATTGAGCCTTTGAAGTTCAGGCGCTTTTCTGTAAGTTTATATTAATTGGGACCTTTTCGATATTATACTAGGATAGCACATGACGAGGCGTATAGGGTTTGGGGTCCGCACGACGTCGAGTATCTGTCTAATACAATACATAATGATATTATATTGACAAAGTTCAAACATATGGAATTCGGTCGATTCGGGGCCATGACTGTGACTTCAATGCAACATAAAACTGTGGCTTTAGCTTTTGCGTACACCGCACCCGGCTTTGTTGATATTAGTGGGTGGAATGTTGCAGTGGTGAAAATCTCTGTGAGGAATGTTAACAGTATGTATTTAATGACCATAACGTTATTGAATATACAAGCTATCACAAGCTACACTAATAACTGTAAACATTTATTTAATGCTCTCTGAGTTTTAATTCGCAGCTTTTATTAATATATACGTAACTATATTTTTCCTTCTCTACATTAATATAATTATATAAGCACAGATACATTAAGTAATTTCAACAAATTCGATTAACAGATTACAATGGAAATGTCTTCTCATAAGCAAGCATTGACTGCGCTCACGTTTTGTTTTTGTGTAAATAAATGTAGCACGGATGTCTGTAACAGGAACTACTTTGTTATATTCCGCACACGATGTCAATATAACCAAAAACAGAAGATAAGAACTAAATTTTAAATCTAACAGTTTTAAGTATACGGAAAATAATTTCGCACCTTTAGAATAATACTGTCGTAACTACCAAAAGTTAGCTTTCAGTAAATTCAAGATAAACATTTCAAAGTTGTATGAAAAATCAGGATTACCAAGTATCATTATGAGCCCTGCAGATTTTGCACTTGAACTTAGAGATATGACCGTTCTGTTGTTTTAATAGAGAAGTAACTAAAGATTACAAAACTGCCTATAACTCAAAATTCAATTTTTGGGAGTTACGACAGTATTATCGTATGGGTGCGATTTATAAAGAAAAATTTTTAAATCCGTAGTTTTATAAAGATATTAAACACCTCACCTCATTTTACAATAAAATAATTGTTCTGAGGAAATAGCTAATTGAAACCTTTCCACACACTCAGATAGGCAAAGCTGACCCAAACCATTAGTTCTAGTTTACTTTTATTTGGTATAGCCCACACTTAGATTCCTTTGCTTAGAGTTTCATAAAACAAAAAAATATGTTCATATTAACGATCGAGGTGCCTCAGTGGTAAGACACTGGACTTGCATTCGGGAGATCCCGAGCTCAAATTCTGAGGTTGGTCACTCTGATTTGAGTGTTAGTAGTTTCCTTCATCATAAAATAACTAGTTTATTAATTATTTTGTGATGAAGGAAACTACTAACACTAGCTATTTGACCGGTAAACTCCAGATTAATTTTGTTCCTATTTCCGCTACAAAGATACAGACACAAATATTGTTTCACAAGACATGATAGTGTACGTCACTCACATTGACGATTATATCACAGTCTAGTATATACAGTCACGAAGCTTAATACTTACTAAATATGCAAACATAAACAGTTGAAATATGCATCCAGAGATAGTTGCTCACCACCAGGATCGCTACTATCGCCTCATCACAGACTCTTTCCCTAGCAGACCATAAAATGTATTGTACTTTCGATATCGTGTTCTTTTGAAAAAAAAATTAACACCTTCCTTCCACTATTGAAATATGAAATACATAAGGTTTATATATTATTTTCATAAAATATATATTATATTCTATAAACTCACCTTCCTGGATCTTTCGGAAGAAGGATAACTCTAACCTATTTTTCTTACAATTTATAGTACTACAAATGTCGCCTTGTCCCATATTATTATTCATATTATTGTATTTTAGCCATTTACATTTATTACAACCGATAACGAACATTTCACAGTTTACATAGCTTTTCACAAAAAGGCGAAATACGGCACAGTCAATGCTTTTTCGATCTAGATCAGGCCGTAAAGTTTGTTCGGATTTTCTATTTCAGTGTATGGAGCTCAGTGAAATATTATATTATAACTTTATTGCTTATCATTGATAAGCTTTATTTAGTGTAATGTGTTATAAGTTCCGTTTACTTCTTGTTGCAGAAATAATTACAAAACTGTGTTATTTTAATGTGAAGAGAATTTTACATGTTAACATAATCTGTTCGCGTCAACATTTCAAGTTTAGAATGGAAGCTATTTTGAGGTTTAATAAAAAAGAATTTATATTGTGATTTCAATTTAGCACATCTACCTTCCTTAATTTTAGACAAAACATTTACCATACCACTCCTATGAAATTAGTGTACGTACAATTGTGTTACTTCATCTCTTAAGTAGTAGATAAATACAATAATTCAGTACTCAATTTTAGTATTAAAAGACAGAAAAATTGGATGTCTGGGGTATCATACATGACATTATGCTTAATTATAATGTATGATTGCGAATTTAGGAATATAAGTTAAATAGAGTAAACATAACCTATAATTTTCATATGAATGGCAAGGCATTGGAGATCACTAAATTTAGACAGAAAGGGGCAACTGCTACAGTAAACATAACCTATAATTTCAACATATCTAAATATCCATGCGGTGCAATTGGACATTATTGAATCGTGCATAAATGAATGTACAAGAATTTCGCAATATTTAATCGAAATAAAGGCAGGTATTACACATAAGAACAACGTAATTTTCACACTATAAATAATATTTCATCTTAACTTGCAAGTAAATTACGTCTGAAGTGTCTCATAATCATTGTTTTAAATTTTATTAATGGAATTACACTACATTTTAGAGAAAAATACGTTACTGTTTATGCATTCCAACTAATTTATATGGTTGAAACGCAGCCCTTCGTGATCGGGTTAAGCGAGTTACATGGTCTGCCCTACGGCCTGTATTAGATCACGTTGGCTGTGGTACAGTCTATTGTTCCTAGTACTCACAGCGCTCCAAGCGGCTAGCAACTATCGCGAGATTTGCAAACCATCATCACAAGCTTCGTGACTGTATATAGTAGACTGTGATTATATCAACATATAAATGGAAATCCAAAGTATCCTACCATTCCCAACAGATAATTGGGTTATGCCTTTGTCGTTAAAATGACTATAAATGAAGTAAAAAATGCATCTTCGTAGTGTTAAGCAATTGAAAGACAACTGGTTCATTTTTATTTCTTATTACTTTTTTAATTGCTTATTTTTAATGACACTGTATCAACTACTAGCTTATTTAGCGATGGAATTGGTGATAGCAAGACAGTATTTGGCGAGATGAGGCCGAGGGTTCGCCATAGATTACTTGACATTCGCCTTACGGTTGGAAAAACCTAGGAAATATCCAACCACGTAATCAGCCCAAGCGGGAATTGAACCCGTGCCCGAGAGCAACTATGGATCAGCAGGCAAAGCGCTTTAGTCGACTGAGCTACGCCGGTGGCTTTTATTTTTTATTACTTTTACTTTCAGTTCTCTTGTACATTAAATTATTATGGTATCGTGTATCATCTGCATGTTTCTAGCATTTATTTTATATACAAGCAATATTTTTGGCATACCGTCCATTCACCTTTTATGTTTATCTTTGCTTCGAAACCTTTTAACGTATATGTTGATTCTAAATGCATGTATATAAACAGATCGAATAACGTGTATGTGCATAATGCGGAAAATTTTTATTCCAGGAAAAGCATTGGAACATTCACATATCATGTACCAAAATTAAGAAGATGGCGATTCTTTTCCGAAATAGTTTGTTTCCTGAGAATATGGGAACCTGCACTAGTGTTTCAAAGAATATGTCTTTCACTCCTAAATATTATTTGACTGTGCCTGAAACACAGCCTCTCCGAACAAAAGTTTTGGAGCTCACAATAACCTGAAAATATTGTTTGTAGCAATAATTAATATGGTTTAAAATATTTTAGAAGGAGGAAGAAAGGGAGTAGTATGAATTTAGCAGTTTAGCAAATAAGCTTGTAACTAAACAGTAGGCTATATTCTAAATATTTATCAAGATAAGAAATTACCTCTTTATATCACACAAAATAATTATCGTCTTTCAACTTTCGAAGAGATTATGTAGTTGGAGGAAATAACCTTCACATTCAATCATTGCGATGTAGTTGCGCATTTGGTAGTAACTTTAAATGCAATAATATTGTTTATTGTTTCTAGCTGTGTGGGTGGAAAGAAAAACCACGTAGAGGATGTAGCTTGTAAAGTGAAAACAGTAAGAAATATTTAAGAATATAACCGTGTTAACTTCACACAACCTTTTTTTTTTTTACAATTCCTGTTTTGATTTTCAAATAAGTTATTTAATACAATAAATAATGTAAAAATATACAATGTGGACTTATTTATAACCTAAAAAATTTCCTACAAGTAAAATACATAAACTCGTGAGTCATTATTACATATTATTACTTATTATTATAACACCATTTTGAGGGTTTACTATAAGAGAAAACAAAAATTCCACTATGTAATATAAATATCGTAGAAGCAAGTTGTATCTATGATGCCGTAAAAGGTGAAAAAGTTCGTACATGATTTATATTTAACATGTATTAACAAATGTTAATATTAAATTGCTAAGTCAAAGATTGAACATTTTTACATTATTTATTGTATTCACACAACTTAATAAAATGTACTCGTAGGCTATAATAGAGAGAGTGCATTATTTTTAATGACACTGTTTACTTTTTTCTTTCGTGTTCTTTTTCGTGTTCTGATTCCCTATTCACTGTTGCCTATCTTGTTATATTATGTATTATTAGGCTTGGGGTTTATAGATGGGAAGCATGCGACGTGTCATATGTAGAACACTATGATATTTTCTTCCGGAAATACAAGTCACTTCTGCTATATGCCGCAGCTCTGAGCCTACCATTATAACGACGGATTTGTGAGAGGACTGTAGGTGCATGCTATGACAAAGCTCTTTGAGTCTAATGTACGACAATAGGTCCGATAGGTCATAATGTCTCTTGGAGTGGTGAGCGTAACCTTTGAATCCTGACATTTCGTAACTTTCATTAATGCCAGTAGTGTAACGCTGTGTATTATGTGGCATATAAGGAATCTTAAATCTCTAGTTTGCAATAATATATCACAGAAGACAAATCCTCCAGGTCTGCGGCTTGCGTGTTTGCGCGTCGTATCAGAAAACCAATCCAAGCGAGGCTAAAGGATCTTTGGCGTTAATTTAACCAGAGGACGTGATACGTAGGCTAAATGGAAATTTGATACTCTAGATGATAAGAAAAGTTTTTACGAGTGAGTATACCAAATGAGATTCTCACTGCATCATGCAGAACCCTTCTTTATTTTTTCGGATCATATTTCTCTCACTACAAAGAATTCTTCCTCTCTTTCTCTAGTCTTTTTACTTCTTCATAACTACCGAAGATGAAATAATGTAGGTTTCTTTTATATAGGATTCAATTCCTGGACAGTCAAATTGAAATTTTGGCGGACAAAAGTGGAATTGGTGTAGAACTCCTTGGCATACTCCTGCTTCTACCACCATTATTCTGTCGATTATAGAACATTTTCACAGTTTGGTTTTTGCTGTTGAACTTTTGACACTAATCTTGTCCTACAAGACATTACCAATATCTCGCGAGGTTAGTTGGATGTTGGTACTCCTTCTATAACCTTGCAGTGGCTGAGTGGTCAGAACTTCAGTCTGTCATGTAGGCAGTCCGGGTTCGATTCTCAATCAGGTCTGGTATTTTTAATTGAAAATCCATAATGACACTTGTGGCGGACAAGGTGGGGATTTTTCTCGGGTTTCTCCCTTTTCCCATATTAAGCATCTACATTATTCCGTCAATATTTCTCCATTCCGTCGTCATTCATAGAATCCCCAAACGCGACTCATGGAGGATGGCTGGCCTAGGAACGAGTGGGGTTGAATGCTAGTCCTGATCGCATATAACAGACTGATGAACCTAATGGACTTTCAAGACAACAATTTTTATCAATTTCATTATGCTCCCATCTAGCGACTGCAAAAGAAGTCATGTTATAATACTGCTGGAATTTAATGGAGTAATATCACAGTCTAGTACATACAGTCGCGAAGCTGAATACGTAGGGAATATGCATCCAATGACAGTTGAACTTTAGTTACTAATCACTAGGCTCGCTACTATCGCACAGTATATCGTTCCTAGTACTCTCAGTTCCTAACAGCTTGGAGATTGTATCACGAGAAATGCAAAAAAAATCACCTCAAGCTTCGTGACTGTGGTAATATCTTGCAGCAGTACTTCCATCTAGCGGTCTTTAACGAAAAATTCGTTTTCGACAGTAGAGATCCTGGTGGTTCTCTTTTATATGCTGCAATATCATAACATTGGAATGGCTAATCTGATACAGCCTATATGTGATCAGGGCTGCTAGGAACCTAGGTAGAAGGGGGTTCTGCCTAGGGCGTGTGGGGTTGCCTGATCGTTCAAAACTCCCTCTTTAGGCATCTCAACTCTCAACAAATCTATTATTGTACTACACCGTGGCAGTACAGATAATTACATTACAGATAATAATCTTCAAAATAATATAAAATAAATCATGTAGGTTCGGTGGTGACAATGTTTGCAAAGAACTGGCAAGAATCGAAACCAAAAGTTCGCAATGAAATAGCTATAACTCAAAAGAACGAAAGAAAAACTTAAATACACTAGTACACGACTCTGTTGAACTATGAGGAACTTTTTTATTTTACATGCTCATGAGACCAAATTCATGTGATAGCACCACGCCGAAGTTTACGGTGCAATGAACCTTACAAATTTCTGAAGTCAGCAACGGTGTCATTATTTTCTATCTACTTTACCACTGGAAGTCCATTATCTTTATCATTACCACTACCAATTCCATATCTACCTCCGCTACTACAAACTCTATAATCATCACAATTAACAGTAACACCATTATCTCTATCGCTTAAATGCTATCTTTAATAACTGCATTCCTATTATCACCATTACAAATGACTTCGACCACAAAAACCATAGCCACTATATCACCACCACTATCATTACGACTGCTACCATCATCCCCACTAGGAACATAATCATAATTCATCTATTGGTTTTCTTTTGTGTAACCTTCTTGAAGTAAAATAGCCCGCAGTGTTAGAGTGATCCAGTTCTTATGCATTATCTATCATTAAAGTAAATTGTTACTCGTTCTACATTTCTACTTACTTGATTGAATATGTTACATGATACATCAAGGATTGTTCCATGACGAATCCTCGGCCTAACATCGCCAAATTCCATTTCGCTTTCGCCAATCCCATCGACTCAAAATAAATAGCATAGCAATTAACACAGCGTACTTGAATAACCGACTAAAAATCACGGACTGATAATAATATATCGGTTATGTTTGTTCTTTTTATTGTATGAAGTGTAAAGTATTGTGTTGCTGAAAAAATCGATTTCGAAATTTTAGTGGAAATACACCTTTTTAGGGGATATTGAAGACCGAAGTGACGAACTCGACAAGTTACCATTTAAATTTTTCTGTCTTTTAAACTATTCAAACAATAAGACCAAATTTTTCAGAAATATGTGTACAGGGTGGGAGGAGACCGATGCACCAACATTTAGATGGTGATTCTACATGTTAAATATAACAAAACTATGATTACACTTTTCCTTCGAAGCACCGTTAAGGGGAAAAATTGTCTTTGCCCAATATTTGCAGCGCTCTATTGCGGTAACGACCAGAGAGGAATGGCTGATTGCTATACAAGCAGGTAGGTAAAAATATTCTGTACAGTTAGTGTCTTGAATCTATTTTTGCAAATTAAACCATTAGCCAGGAATTTAAATTGAATAATTGCGAGAATCGTTCAAATAAATGTTGCAACGCAGGGCGCTGTCGCGCTTCACCGACTGAGTACCGCAGAGGGAGAGGGGAAGGTAAAAAGTGCACGCCACGCATGCTAAAGTAACTGTGCTGTTGCCAAATGCTTTAAAGAAACATAACGATTTACTCTAAAATGGTGAATGTTAGAGAAAAAACTTATTTAGATTTTTCAAATCTCTTCTCACGATCATCGACCTGATTGGCGAGTTGGTATAGCGCTGGCCTTCTATACCCAAGGTTGCGGGTTCGATCCCGGGCCAGGTCGATGGCATTTAAGTGTGCTTAAATGCGACAGGCTCATGCCAGTGGATTTACTGGCATGTAAAAGAACTCCTGCGGGACAAAATTCCGGCACATCCGGCGACGCTGATATAACCTCTGCAGTTGCAAGCGTCGTTAAATGAAACATAACATTTCCTCACGATCTATTACCAGTTTCATTTTTTGTGCAGAGGTTACCATCCACTCTGTAGGCCTATATGTGTATTGCATATGTCACAATGAACTTCAATGTGATTGGATGAATAGTTTAGCTATATTGATGAGTTGTTTGAAAGTACTTTTTTTTTTGTTTCCGTTAACTCAAAACATTAGTTCTTAATGTGTCTACTTTTTCTCATAAACTAACATAGGCAGAAGTGTGAATATTTTTCAATGATGTTAGGAGCCATAGTTTACAATTTGAGGAGCAGAGAATCTCATCTTCCTTACAAAAATAAAGAGAAAATGTGATGTTCAACACTTCCATTCGAAAAATAACGCGTTTTCAGAATATTTAGCATTCACTATGAATGAGGCATAATACATATTATTCGTTACTTGGTGTAATACATTATAACAAGCATCTGTGCTAATTTTGAATAAAATTGGACTTGAAGTTTCAGAGAAAGTGTACTTTGAGTTTGCAAAATGTCGGTTTGAGAAAAACTGCGATGTAGATAAACTTTATTATAGGTGAAAGAGGGTGGAGCGGAGAAAAATTCTCTCCGGCTCCGGGACTCGAATCCGGGTTTTCAGCTCTACTTTCTGACGTTTTATCCACTAAGCCACACCGGATTCCAGTTCCGATCCTGGATTGAATCCTCGCAGTTTAAGTTCCACCTCTTAGTTTTCCTTTAGTAGCAAACCCTCATGCACTGTGTCACAGACACTGTACGTGACAGTGGCACAATGTCCAACACACTATGTGCAGAGGTGCAACCATTACGAGTGACTAAGTGGCCGGGGTCCGACGGAATAAGTGCCGTCCTAAATCACTAAGTGATTATTTACGCATATCATATTAGTGATTTAGGAAAATGGTGACGGAGCGAATTTATTCGTGATTTCTTGCGTTACGAAGAATAAGCAGGCATACTAGAAGGCGAATTTTGTATCGACGATAAACTCTTCCGTAAGAAGCAATAATAGTAGTAATACTGGTAGCAGCAGCAATAATAATAATGATGATGATGATAATAATAATAATAATAATAATAATAATAATAATAATAATACCTGCATAATTGTTTATACTTCCTATTATGAAGTTCGTAACTTTCAAAACCCCTTAGACTACGCAGCGCTAGTTAGTGAAGTGTAGCTAAGAGAGCCTCATTATTCAAGGATTAACATCCCCTGTTATAAACACATTTGTTAACGTGGAGTGAGTCCTGAAGCAATGTCTAATATGTTTATATGTTTTAACATTCATGTCATGTTTTAATCCGAGCTTTGTAAATAGAGAAATAATATTAGAAATTATTACGTACAATGTATTTACAGCGACTCTATATAATATGTTGTTGTTTAGTCAACTGTTCGAAGACAGGTCTGAACCTCACAAGTGATGCAAACAAGACACCGCTTATGAGGCAACTAAGCCAGGAGGTAATGGGGTAAGTTGGCTACAATAATCAGACTTCAGATGTATACAAACAATTTATTCTTTCTCTAATACATATCAAGTGGGATGTGCTGTCCGATAATAGATGTACACATAGCTAGAACCTCAATCAGAGGACATATGTAATGTATTTGTGCAAAATTAATTGCACATATCCAACCGTATAATATGCAGTGTGTTTCAGAATCAAATACACAAACTGGGAGGGATGGTTAGAGAACCCAATGCAAACAGTTTTTGTCAGTGAACATGATGTCGGTTACTCGTCGTTATCCTTCTACATGAGGACCATGTTGTTAGCACAATGCTTAAAATTGGGAAAGCAATAATTGCACTGGACACTACAGCAGTCATCATCTAGTTGATAAGCTTGTGTCTGTATTAGCGGTTAGTCTCATCTTCCTACCACCGCGTCTGAACATTTACATCCATTTTCTCAAGAAAAGGTTACACCTCCTTTGCCTGGAAAGGAGGAGGAGGTGAGACGACCTGTAATATGATACCAGCACAATAGTCTTCTTCTTTCTTATCCCGTGGTCTTAGACTAAGTCCATGTTGTCCAGTGCATTGGCGCATTAATGCTTGTCATTTTTAACAACGCCTTATCCCCAATTGTTGGATTGGTCGTGCTGGGCCAGTTTCTTGGACATCAAGATCACCAGATCTTACCTGCATCGACTTATTGGACATGGGAAATTTGGTTTTTGCTACAGTAGTCAACGATGATGAGGATACCCCTACAAAATCATAGCAGCAGCACAAATAATTCCTGATACTCGAGGGATGTTCGAAAAATGGAAACGGTTGTTGATGCTCCGCTGTGAGCTTTGCAAGTGAATGAACGAAGGAACGAATTAATTGAAATGGGTCGGGCCCTTCCGGTCCCGTGCGCGTAGGCCACTTAATTGAGCCCATTGTGCTGGAAGTGTCTATAAAGTTTACTCAAGTCTTGAAACTCCGTGAAAGCCAGGATTGCTCTCGGGTTTGTTTTCCTTATATCTTTGGTCCCAGCCTTTCCGAGTCCGAGAGAACATACTTGATTGTGGGAAAGGGCTCGCAGTTACATAATACGTGGAGAGAAGATTGCACTTCTCTTCCACACTTCTTGCAAGCGGGGTATATAATCTGTCCCATCACATGCAGATGTTTCCTTAGAGTATTGTGTCCTGTTCGAGGCTTACTACACCTCTAAGCTGTGCACAGTTGTAAGTGAATGGAGGACGATTTTACAATTGCTGCAATTTAAGAATTAATGAAATTTTAGCGTTTATCAGTTTTTAAAGTCATTTTGAGAATTGATTTCAGGTAAGTTGAAATTTATATTAAATTATAGTTGTGTAGTTGCAGTCAACAACTTATGGATCTATATTAATACGGAATTATTTTTCTGTTTTATTACATTGAAAGGTTATATTTCCACAAATATTTTCGACTTATTTACAAAGCCATCTTCAGGTGGAGAACACAATAAAAGGCATACAAACATTATAAAACTATATGTGGATACTAGAGTGGTTCTAAGTCACCTTGGCATGTAGTAAATACTTACTTATAAATGGCTTTTAAGGAACCCGGAAGCTCATTGCCGCCCTCATATAAGCCCGCCATCGGTCCCTATCCTGTGCAAGATTAATCCAGTCTCTATCGTCATATCCCACCGCCCTCAAATCCATTTTAATATTATCTTCCCATCTACGTCACGGTCTCCCCAAAGGTCTTTCTCCCTCCGGCCTCCCAACTAATACTCTATATGCATTTCTGGATTCGCCCATATGTACTACATGCATTTAATAAAACTTGTAATATGTTAAAATTAGTTTTATAATAGTAACCACACTTCAATTGAGTTTTTAAATAATAAATAATCACTTTAAGTCATGTTGTATACACATAATTGAAATTTAAAATATTTGGAAGTTTAAAAATAGCAGTGAATACCCGCTAGTGATACTATGTTCAGATAAGAAAAGTTATTGAAGAGATACAAGCACTGGCATTCTATGTGTGTTTGATTTTCAATCACTCGTAGCACCGAGTTGTAATAGACATAGTATTTGAGATGACGAATGTGGCTCTGTATTAATATAGATCGATAAGTTGTTGATTGAAACTACACAACTATAATTTAATATGTTTATCAGTTTGCTTACTAATATGATTTTCACCATCAAGAAGCAGGATAACGACACTGTCGTCCCCATATTGTCTGAAAATAAAAATTTTCCTTTTCTTCCAAACTACCGCTCCCAGTTTGTGTATTGGATTCTGAAACATCAGTCTAAATGAAGTCCAATATCTTCTTACTTTTCGGATTTTGAAGAATGCCTTTTGTGTAAAATGCAGAGAAAGAAGTCCATTCTAGTATTGGGGTGAATATTAAACATTTTAATTTTCTTTCGAATAATATTTCAAGAAAATATATGTACAGTACCGGATGATATCATTCACAACATGGTAAAAGAATATAAATTTTACGAAGTGCGTAAATTATACGAAAGAATGCTAATATTACATAATATTGTAAATAATAATAATAATAATAATAATAATAATAATAATAATAATAATAGCCTACATAATGTTAAATTAGATGTGTATGACATAATATATTCTTTTGTACTATTCTTACCATTATAGATTTGTCTCATTCAGCTGCATAAATCCACATGTTATTCTGTGTGCAGCAGCTGAATCGTTAAAGCTAACCCCGATATTCAGAATACCGAAGTTATATTTGTACTGCCACATTTGACAAAGCTGCTGTTATTCGCATACATCAATTTGAGTTGCAACGTGCTTATTTTCACTTCCTGCGTCTTAAGATATCCAACAAAAATGCTACAAAAGTATTTCACTTAAATATTGTGACGTCCAGACACAGGGAAGGAAGGGTTATCTCGATTGGTGCAGTCAGCTAACTCCCTATTCTATTTAAGTGCTTTTTTGGAATGAAATACATCTTGCGCAAAACATCCATTACAGGAAAATCTCTCAGTTGTGGAAAAGATATTTATGTCGAGAAGTAGTACATATAGGAAAATACTTCGCTATTTTAGTGCCAATATGTTCAATATATCCTTATTTTTATCATAGAGAAACAAAATGTTGAAAATTTAACCACTTGAAGTTTCAACTGTTGTAACTGCGCTTTAATTTATGGAAAAGTTGCTGGTACTGGCAAGGGAAGTACTCGAGATTGTCAGAAAGAAATTTTGGAGATTTCTACATCATCAGTAAGAGGTAATGTCGTAGCTATAGAATCCAAAAAAAAAAAACCTGATTTTTTTACTGCCATTATGCTAAAATCACACTTACACTTCGGCACGTTTTGTGTACAATTATGTTATGCAATTCTTACAATATTGCGATGTTAGGCCAATCGAAGTATCATCGTTCAGAAAATGCTCCAAACAACCAGGTATATCGAATGTAACATTGTAAAATTCCTTTGCAGAAAGAAAAGTTACATTTGTTGGGATCAAATTTCTGCACTTCTAAAGGACAAAACTAAAATTATTTCAATAACTTATTTTTTTAACATAATACAATGCTCTCATGAAATGAATTAAATCATTAGCTTTCCCAAAATACGCTACAATTATATTTTCTTATAAAACAATTTTTATCTCTAAAAGGAAGCAAAAACGAGTAAAATTATATTTAATCTTTTTTTAAAATATCTCAAAGAATAACTCTCTGAAATTAATGTCATTTCTTATGGTTAACCATGTATATTGGTATTTATAACTGTGTCAGTTCACGAGCCAGCAGCAGTAGGTTGAAAAATTAACTTGAAATAATTGACGAGTCAGTGAATAGTAAATAAAATATTTTAATTTTCTTCAGTCTATTAAACAAAATTAATGAACCGATTAAACTTCATGATGTGTATGTTTATACTTGCGTATGTATATTTGTTAATTTATATATCTAACAGAAGGCCTGGATGGCGCAGTTGGTACAGTGCTGGCCTTCTGTGCCCGAGGTTGCGGGTTCGATCCCGGCCCAGGTCGATGGCATCTAAGTGTGCGACGCTCATATAAGCTCAGGAGTTGCGAGCGTCGTTAAACGAGTCCACACCTGTGGAGTAACGGTCAGCGCATCTGGCCGCGAAACCAGGTGGCCCGGGTTCGAATCCCGGTCGGGGCAAGTTACCTGGTTGAGGTTTTTTCCGGTATTTTCCCTCAACCCAATACGAGCAAATGCTGGACACCGGACTCATTTCACCTTCATTATCACCTTCATTTCATTCAGACGCTAAATAACCTAGATGTTGATACAGCGTCGTAAAATAACCCAATAAAATAAAATGTCGGGATGAGCCCACAGACCACTTCCCTTCCCCCACTCTTTCTCTTCTGCTATCACAAAGAACTTGCTAATTTCTTAGATAACAACCCTGTACCATGATAATAGGGGAAAATAAATATATTGTAAGTTCACAGGGCTAACGGCTTCGAAGCTGGGTACCTGGTTCTAATGAAGTGCACTGGTAGCAATTTAACATGGGGACATGAGATAGTTACTCTGCCTGCCATAAAAATTCACTTCAATTAAATCCCCAAGGTAAAAAAGCGTCGTTAAACAAAACACAATTTAAATGTTATATCTAACAGTGCAGAGATTTTTCCTAGTATGTCAATATTCATGGAAGCTAAGTAAATTAGGTCATTATTTTTACAAACTGTTTTCGAGGATTAACACCTTATTCTCTGAGAATTATTTTGTCATGCATGTCTTGAAAATTCTAACTATAATAATTAACACTTTTTAGTATTATTTATATTTGTTATATTTTGGTGAAAGTTAACTTTAAAAGCTAATAAAACCAAATGAAATGAAACGGAGGAAAGAATAGCAAACAAAACCAAATAAAATAACTTAAGTAAGAACAAATATTGGGCATATTGAATCAAATTTTCAAACTCAGTTAAAAAGAACAAGGTTTAAAATACACAATATCTTATAAATTTCAACTTTTCTGTATGGTAACAAAAGTTATGTACCGGTATATCAAAACAAGATTTAAGAAGATTAAATGCTGTGCAGATAATTTTGTTTAAAAGACAGCTGGACATATTTTTTTAAACTATCGAAAAATGAAGAAATGGAAGAAACATACAAGAATTATAAATTATATCTATTTTATAAAGAATAATAAATTTCAAACAAAAGTGGTTAATTATGAATGGACAACAGAACTCTTCAAATTTTAAATTACCGACCCGGGGGAAAGAGAAGATTTTTAAAACATCTTACGACCACCTGATCTAGAATCTTGAAGGATGATACTGGTACAAAGGCACATAATTTTCGTAAACAGAGGATTAAATTTGTGAGAAAAAACTTGTGAAATTTTCGTAATATTTGCACTAGTATTATCTGCTACGTATTAGTATGAGATGTGAGGAAACAGATTTTAAAGTATTTTTATGTTGTAGTTATTTGAGTAACATTACAATATAAAAAAACTAACCTTATTTAAATGTAAAACTTGAAAATAGGTCCACTAACATAAAATTTGAATAAATTAACGTTTTTTACAAACGTATAATACAGCTGAAATTTTATTGCAAATGTCTGCAGTTTAAATGCTAAAAAGTATACGTGATACTTTAAAAATCATCACTCATTGTAAGTTGCGTGTTGCTGCCGTTAATTCTATTCGTACATTCACTCTTTTGTGTGTTACCCTGGTTGTAGTGTGCCTTGTGATACACAACTTTAAACTTCCAGAGTAATATACCAACACATTTGTAGGGTGAGCACAATCGACTGATGCAAATGGATGCAATGTAATTCTACATGTTTCTGAGAAACGACGAAGTGGTAGTTTGGCGATAATGGAACAAAGATAGAATGAGATGACGGTAGAAACTGAAGTGTTTTTGCATGCATACCAGCAGGGCATCGTCATTTCTAACAAACAGATTCAACAGTTGAAAACAAAACTCTCAGCACAACTGCAAAGACTTCCTCCAGAAGATATAATTACCTTGCCTATAACATGTACTCTTTTCTACATTACAATTTTAAAAATTGTGAACTGTTTTCTTCTTCCCTTCAATTCTTCGTTTTAATATTTAATTTATTTCGACATTACTTTATCCCTTTACTTTTTATTTTTTCTATTTATTCAATTTTCAACTCCAAAGTCCTGAACGGCAATCTTCTCTCTCTTATATCCCTTTTTCAAAAATTTCCGACAGTTATAAATATGCGGTTTTCATCTAATTCTTGGCATTCATTGCCTTCATTTTTCATCCGTCTTTTAAATTAGCAACTTATAACATTTCTTTCCTCAGGGGCTTCATGGTGTTTTCGTCCTTGAGAATTTATTTCTATTGTTAGTGAGTTCGTGTTTTCAACTATAGCTTTCTTACATAGGTTCATAAATTCTCAATTCCTTTCAATCGAAGACTATGAGATTATTCAAAGCTTTGGAAAACATGGTCTGTGTTTCTGTGCCTTAAGTCATTTCGGGTCTAATTAAAGTTTGACTAGAGGGACAAAAAGGTCGATTTGAGGAGTTTTTACATTTGGAAAGTAAACTCTATTGTTGCCATCATCCTCTTTACTAAAATTAAACTTATTTGCTATTACAGTGTTTTCACAAATGTTAGAACAAATGATCCGGTTCAGAAAATAAATTCAGTGATATCGTCAAACATATCGTTTTCGCTGACGCTTGTTGGTCCAATTATAGGAAGGTAATCTGTATTCATTCATTCCTTTAATAAGATACAAAAATTAAACAAACATTTGCTATTACTGTTGAGAAATAATGTGATTCTTGGATCCTGCAGAATTTTAAAATTTATTTTATGTCTATCTGACTATTTTTCTACGATATTTTTCTCTGTACATTAGTGTCTAACCTTCAAAAGTTTTATTACGAAAGAATCCATATTTTGCTAACATGAAGTACTGCTGCCTAGTATATAATGGGACGAGTAAATTAAAAAAAAATAGCAAATAAAAGAGGAAAGATCCTACAGGAGATAAAGAAAATACACATGATAGGATAACATAGAGGACCTGACTGTTAGAACCCAATGCCTGAAAGGGCATAAGGAAAAGCTAAAAAAGAGAAAAAGTGCCGTGTTTCCCAGAGTATTGTATGTTTTAAATTTCTGATTCTTTGAACTTCCAGAAGACTTGAAACATATGATACAACACCCTGTGCGAATGTAGCACTTTTCAGCTCTATAACCTTTAAATCATATAATTCACTTATAATATATTATTCTCTATTAGAACCTTGTTTTCATAGTTTTAGTTGTAAGAGAACTTTGTGGAAGAAAACATAAATATCGAAAACTTACAAAATATTATTCAGAATGTTATTTTCTAAGTTGCTTTCTGAATTAGATTTGACTGCCATCGGCATATGAAAATGTATGTTTTATTTCTCGCAATACATTTTTGAATTCCATTTGAAACCATTTTATTCATGTGAGCATTTAATATAATGGAGCTAATATCGGTGAACTTGTTAGACTCCTCTATTATTCGTAATACCTACTAAGCTTACTATTACCTCTGAGGTTCTGGCTGATTTTACATCTATTGTTAGGCAGTGCATCTCATTTCATATATGTCAGTGGAAGAACAATTGTTTGTATACATCTGAAGTGTTATTAGTGAATTAGGTTACTAGTCAGCAATGTATGCAATGGAGGGAATAGGAACTGGTCACTCTACCCCATTATCTCCTGGCTTAGTTGTATCTTGATTGATGCATAATTGGTTATTAGGTTCAAACCTGTCTTCGGACAGTTGACTAGACAACAAGAAGCTTGTTATATTAAAGTGTAAAGGTAAAAATCATCCCCGTTATAGGCATTGGAGAACCACAAAGTATGCTTACAGACAATCCCCTGTCTTGTAATAATTGTATTGGTTTTGTAATTTTATTGAATTCTGTATCCTTTTGTACGAATGGCTGTAAGGATGTCAGTTCAACGTGCTATCATGAAGAAAATGCTCATGGTACTCATTTCTATTAGAGGCTGACTAAACCTCGTGGCCATAGCGTGGCTGAAAGGGTTGAATGAATGGAGAGAACCCATGGCCCCATTGGAAATCGAACTCACGATCTTCCGGCTTGTAGCGTAACGCGATTGTAAAACGCGCCGAATATTAAAGTATACTATAAATATATGTAAAACGTATTAATTATATTTAAAAATACAAATAAAACAACTTTCATAATTGAAAATCTAAGTACTGTAAGTGTTTATTTTTAGTATTTATTGCTACATGAAATACAAAATAAATAGCTGTTGAAGTTTGTGATGCGAACTGACGAAGGGATACTCAATTATACACTTCTATGCCTGTTTAGGTTAGGATATATTATATAATGTGTTTTGTTTGTGTTATTTTCATATTAATCTGTGTGTTCTTTTGGAGAGTGGTTGGATCTAACTATAAGTGAGGGGGGTGAAACCTACAAAGTAGGACTTGTTTTAGGTACAAAGCACGTACGGTCAGAAGACCCCTGCATTGGATTTAAGAGATAATTATGATAATATAACATCTGTATGTATCATATTACTCAATAAATCCATCTATCTATCTACAAAAGAAATACATATTATTCACGTAGCTCACACCCGTTTGAGCAAGCTTGTGTTCGGGGGTGGTTCCTATAAATAATTATTTTGTATTAAAGGACACAGCAAAGATTCAATAAAAATACAAAACCAATACAATTATTATGAAACAGGGATAATTACGAAGATAAAAGTAGAGAATCAAGTCAAGAACAGAATATAAGTTGGAATGAATCAATTCTGTATTGAAATTAAGTAAAAGAAAAAGGAAACGGGAACTAAATAATTTGCTTAATCTTTTCTTTTTAATTTATTAAACCCAAAACAAAACGTAAAAGCAAATTGAATGGAATTTAAATATTTAAATATGTATTTGACTATAATGTCCATATCTAGGTCTATGTAAGTGAGTGAGTACATTTCTGTGGAAGAGATATGACGTTGATTTGATGCATCAGAGGTCTAAATGTGGATAAAGTATTGAAATTTGTAATATAGAAACAAAAACTTCATGGAATGTCCAGAATCCTGCAATATTGAATATATTTAGCTATGTAATTGTTTATATAATGTATACTACCCTCGTATAAACGTCATAGCTTTATTAGTTTCTGTAAACAAGAAATGCAGTTGTATAAATTCAATATTTAGTTACGAAATACTCTGTTTCATACATTTACATGTGTGGGATGAATTTGATAAATTTTATGTTCCATAAGAATTTGTGTTAAGCGAAAACAATTGTAAAAACTGTGGTAAAAACGGTAGGATATCACTGTGTATCAATGACACATTTGTTTTCTACGCGTACGTTCACTAGAGACAGATACAGAACCAGGCACCCCGTGCCGAATCGTGTACCAAAATCAATATAATTTTCATCTCCAAACAGAACACTGCGATGCTGACCTGGAACTCTGGAAATATTGACTAATGACTAGCTGTGAGATATAAGCGTAAGTGGTAGTGGTAGTTGAGTAGTAATTTAATATGACGCTTTCAACTCCAGAGGTCATTCAGCGTCGAATTTCAACGTGAGCGGAAATGGCAGACAAATTTTCCTGGAGGCTTCCATCAGGGACGGGCGGGAATCTTCTACACGCCGTAAATTTAAGGCGATGATTTCCCAGCTTTATTCCATCCCGGAGGAAGCAGTACTAAGTGTTTTATCGCCAATCAAAATGCATTGCTCTTGACTGGGTTTGAACTCACGAACTTAGGAACTAACAGCTGGGATGTTATTGGCTATACTACCCAAGATGACGTAAATAGTAGTGGTAAAAGTACTACAGGTCTTATATTTTATGTACTGACCGCTGACGCGGTGTTTTGCTTCTCGGCGGCTGGACATGTAGCAGCCGGACGAACTCATACGTTAAACCCGTACTTATACAAGATGCTGAAAATTTCCTCTCTCGGCTAAACAGCTGTTGTATCGGGAAAGCACATCCTGATTGACATGATTAAGTTCGACCAATGTAATGTTTCTGATTTCATTTGTTGTACCGGTATATATGATATTTAATCTTTCAATAATTGAAATGCTCAATTTAAGAACAAAGAAGAGTAGACAAAGTGTGCGGTTTTTTTCTTAAGTTACAGAAAGTTTAATCGATCCACAGCTCATGTTCTTTTCAGACGCGACTTAGTTCCACTGATTGGTCGTGTAAACAATCAAAATACTCGCTATGGATGTTTCGAAAATCCACAGCTTTTATAAGAAATCCCTCTTCGTGAGAGGAAAGTTGAAGTTTGTTGTGCTGTTAGCGCAAGACGAATGATCGGTCCGATATTTTATGAGTAGAACACAGTTTGTAATAACAGTAGCTTCAGCAGAATTAGTATGAGTAGTAAAGAAATGTGATTGAACAAGAAACAAAACTATTGATATATCAGTATCTTAAGTAGAGAAATTCAAAGATTGAATAGGAATCCAAAATCTTGAAATGGAATGTAACCCAGCACTGCAACCTTTCAAGATAATATATTGCGCTAATCTTCAAGCTAGGTGCATTTACAAACCCACACCGGATGACTACACTAAGGTTCGCTGTGTACCCAGATTTCGAACAGACAACCTCACTCGTCCCTAGACCCTCTCCCCGTACTTTGACAACCGGCGTTTGGGGAATGCTATAGAATGGTGATGAAATGGAGAAATGTTGACGGAATGATGTAGATGCCTTATAAGGAGAAAACGGGAGAATCCAAAGAAAAACACCAATTGCGACCTTATCCGCCACAAATGTCACTAATGTCAGGTCTGATCGGGACTGGAGCCTGGACCGCCTGTATGACAGGCTGAAGGTCTGAGCATTCAGCCAACATAGGGTTTTAAATCTATAGTCACTTAGGGCCACATTCATTGTCTATGCATAGCACCCTAATACAGTATCGGCTTCTGGTAATAACTTGGAGAGACACGTATCCACGAAGCTAGGCTGCCTCGCTTGCTGCTCTTAGTTGGTACCGTCTGCTTACCACTCCTGTTCTGTGACTATCTGTTGCCGAAGTTTGCCCTCTTGTATGTACACTGTATACAGCACGTTATACCGTGAACTTAACCAGGGCTATGGTTAGGAGGTAGATGTTGATGAAATAACATTATTTTGCTTTTAAATTTAAGACGGTGCCCTTTAGTACAGTAATTCATTTTGTGTTATAACAAAACAGATTATGTAATTTTTATGTTGCATTTTTTTTTGCATTTCTTACCGTGTTTGTCCCATATTTAATTTTTTTAATTTTTGGAGTAATTGAAAACATTTTTTTTCAAATTCTTATTGATTTTCATTCATTAAAAAAATTACTTTTATTTTCTCGCAATCTGATATAAAAATCATTGTTGCCGCCACCGGTGTGGCTCAGTCGGTTAAGGCGCTTGCCTGCGGGTCTGAAGTTGCGCTCGGGCGCGGATTCGATTCCCGCTTGGGCTGATTACTTGGTTGGGTTTTTTCAGAGGTTTTCCCCAATCGTAAGGTGAATGCCAGGTAATCTATGACGAATCCTCGGCCTCATGTCGCCAAATACCATCTCGCTATCACCAATTTCATCGACACTAAATAACTTAATAGTTGATACAGCGTCGTTAAATAACCAACTAAAACAACTCCAGACCCCTGGAGCTTATCAGGCTATTTATCTTCCAAACGGACCTTGCTCTATCAAGGGCTGAGATAGGATGATTCACTTGTCAGCATTTGATTCACGAATGCCAACAAGGCCACCTATCCGACTTGGACAATCATCTCATATATAGGATGCACAGTGGGTAAAGTGTGCCTAACAGACACGTTCCGAATACTGTCCCCGTAAAACCAAACCAAGTAGTAGGTATAAAATATGTAAAAAAAACTTGCCTCTTGTAGAAGTCTCAGGAAAAAAAATTGTTCGATTTTTTCCCCTCACCGAAGTTGAGTTTCAACGCTGGATAATCTCTGCAGTTGAAAGTGTTGTTAAATAAACTACTACTACTACTACTACTACTACTTACTTACTTACTTACTTACTTACTTACTTACTTACTTACTTACAAATTTGCTTTTAAGGAGCCCGCAGGCTCATTGCCGCCCTCACATAAGCCCGCCATCGGTCTCCCAGTTTCTATCATCATATCGTACCTCCCACAAATCCATTTTAATATTATCCTCCCATCTACGTCACGGTCTCCCCAAAGGTCTTTTTCCCCTCCAGCCTCCTAACTAACACTCTAAGTTATATGCATTTCTGGATTCTCCCATACGTGCTACAATGCCCTGCCCAACTCAAACGTCTGGATTTAATGTTCCTAATTATGTCAGGTGAAGAATAAAATGCGTACAGTTCTGCGTTGTGTAATTTTCTCCATTCTCCTGTAACTTCATCCCTCTTAGCCCCAAATGTTTTCCTAAGCACCTTATTCTCAAACACCCTTTACCTCTGTTCCTCTCTCAAAGTGAGAGTCCAAATTTCACAACCATACAGAACAACCGGTAATATAACTGTTTTATAAATTCTAACTTTCAGATTTTTTGACAGCAGACTAGATGACAAAAGCTTCTCAACCGAATAATAACACGTATTTCCCATATTTATTCTGTGTTTAATTTCCTCCCGAGTGTCATTTATATTTGTTACTGTTGCTCCAAGATATTTGAATTTTTCCACCTCTTCGAAAGATAAATCTCCAATTTTTATGTTTCCACTTCGTACAATATTCTGGTCACGAGATATAATCATATACTTTGTCTTTTCGAGATTTACTTCCAAACCCATCGCTTTACTTGCTTCAAGTAAAATTTCCGTGTTTTCCCTAATCGTTTGTGGATTTTCTCATAACATATTCACGTCATCAGCATAGACAAGAAGCTGATGTAACCCGTTCAATTCCAAACCCTGTCTGTTATCCTGAACTTTCCTAATGGCATATTCTAAAGCAAAGTTAAAAAGTAAAGGTGATAGTGCATCTCCTTGCTTTAGCCCGCAGTGAATTGGAAAAGCATCAGATAGAAAAATACTTAGTATTCCTTACATCGACTTATTTTAGAATATAAGACTTATTTTAGTCCGTGTGGTTCCTATGACGTACATGTATTTCTTAAGAGAGAAGATTGTTATATGTGGAATAACGATAGTACAGTACGAGTGGCTGGAATCACTTTTCTCTTTTTGTTAAATCTGCTTCGGTTTATGGTCCTTTGCTCCAAGTATTGCTGTAATAGTAATACTAAAACTAAAATTATAACTAGGAAAACTAGTAAAACTAAAACTAGGGGAACAAGTAAAACTAAAACTAGGAGAACTAGTAAAACTAAAACTAGGAGAACTAGTGAAACTAAAACTAGGAGAACTAGTAAAACTAAAACTAGGAGAACTAGTAAAACTAAAACTAGGAGAACTACTAAAACTAAAACTAGGAGTACTAGTAAACTAAAAGTAGGAGAACTAGTAAAGCTAAAACTAGGAGAACTAGTAAAGCTAAAACTAGGAGAACTAGTAAAGCTAAAACTAGGAGAACTAGTAAAGCTAAAACTAGAAGAACTAGTAAAACTAAAACTAGAAGAACTAGTAAAACTAAAACTAGGCGAACTAGTAAAACTAAAACTAGGAGTACTAGTAAAACTAAAACTAGGAAAACTAGTAAAACTAAAACTAGAACTAGTAAAACTAAAACTAGGAGAACTACTAAAACTAAAACTAGGAGTACTAGTAAACTAAAACTAGGAGAACTAGTAAACTAAAACTAGGAGAACTAGTAAAACTAAAACCAGGAAAACTACTAAAACTAAAACTAGGAGTACTAGTAAACTAAAACTAGGAGCACTAGTAAAACTAAAACTGGGAGAACTAGTAAAACTAAAACTAGGAAAATTAGTATTAGTAAAACAAATTGATTAATCTCTTACTTTTTCCGAGTATTTTAATGCAAAATGCATGTGAAACGAATATCAGTATAAAGAATTCTTCAGTTTGGGTACAAAATAGTCCCATTAGAAAAAAATATGTACTATTCCTTACAACGACTTATTTTAGAATATAAGCCTTATTTTAGTCTGTGTGGTTCCTACGACGTACCTGTATTTCTTAAGAGAGAAGAATGTTATTATGTGGAAAAACGATAGAACGAGTGGCTGGAATCACTTTTCTCTTTCTGTTAAATCTGCCTCGGTTTATGGTCCTTTGCTATAACAAGAAATAAAAGACTCGAGTCAAAAACTGGACCAACCCGTACTGTATCATTTATTTTTCATAAGCCCATGGTGAAGTACTTTTCTCCCCGTCCGTGTTCGTGGAATACAAGCACTCAGTAACGCCTGTGCTGGGAGAGACGCTGCATAAAGATGACTAAAACATTATGAATACGCGACGTTAATAATTTGTGAAGCAACGGCATGAATTGTAATGTTCTCATACCAAGGCGTGAATATTGTCACGAGTGAGATGGTATTTATTAATTATTTTTGCTATCGTAGTTTCTTCTCCTCTCTCTCATTTTGAGGCCGCTGTGGCTATGTGGATAGCGTATGCGCTTTCCAACCAAGGGTTCGAGGTTCAATTCTCGGCGTGAGCAATGGAAGAAAGTTATTTTCCGTCTATTCACAATTTCTTAATATTCCTCATTCTTGTATTAGAGAACCTGTTATCGTTCTAATGTTCTTTTCTAATATATTTCTATGCTTTTCTTGTTCATGTTATGGTCCATGTCTCACAAGCATAAGTTAGGGTTGGTATGATAATAATTGATTTATATATTGTGTGTGCAATTCAGTTTTTTCTAGACAATATCTGAATTTTTAAAGATTCATAACAGTCTAATAACATCTATTGGCACTTTCGATTCTTGCATTGATCTCATTCTTGACCTTGTTATTGGTAAGCAAATATTTAACTACATGTTTCAAATTTTCTACTTTGCAAATATATGCGAATCAAGTTGTAGATGATTAAATGGGATATTTTGGCATGATGTTTTTAAATATTTAGTTTGATCAGTGTTTTTGCAGACCAGTGAAGTTCTTCCTGTGTTTCTCCAAGTAAGAATATATCGTCTACATATGATAAAATGTCAGTTTTGTTTTGAAGCTATATCCTGTAGACTTTGAGTCGCCCTCGGTAGCGGAGTTGGTATAGCGCTGGCCTTCTATGTTCGAGGTTGCGGGTTCGATTCCGGCCGAGGTCGATAGCATTTAAGTGTGTTTAAATGTGACAGGCTCATGTCAGTAGATTTACTGGCATGTAAAAGAACTCCTACGGGACAATAATTCCGGCACACCGGCGACGCTGATATAACCTCTGCAGTTGCGAGCGTCGTTAAATAAACCATATGTATCCAGTAGACTTCGTTTCTTTTTGTCTGTCTCATTATTTTTTCAGTAACTAAGTTAAAAAAAAACTGGTGAGATTGAGTCTCCTTACGTAACCCATAGTTTACTTGAAACTCCTCTGAGAGTAAGTTCCTAATTTTAACTCTGTAATTTACATTGTTGATGCAGAATTTCGTGAGGTTTATCAACTTTTTTGGGATGCGAAATTCACTTTGCATTGCTAATAAATAAGTAGTTTCTATTAATGTTGTCAAGCACCTTCTTAAAATCTACAAAAAATGCGTATATGTTTCATTCTAGGCTATAGGTTTTTCCAAAATTTTCCAGTGTCAGTTACCGAAAAGTGGTTATTAACATATCATATGTTTGTATATAGTAATTTCTTCAAAATTATTTGAATAATTTTGTTCATAACGGAAACTCATAGAGGCTATAGACCAATATTTCAAAATATGTTTGTAACACAGAAACTAATCACCATCTAACATTCCAGGACGTTCTTAAACAAATGTGTTATAGCTTTTATGTCTCTAGGCGTACATTAATCGCTTTGAAAATTAATTGGGCACTGAAATCAAGAAGTGACAATTTCTTGTAATATTATTTTATTATACTATATTGTAAATAATATAATATTTTGTGATGTCGAGGAATAATAAAGAATATTAAATTGCATGTCTATAAATATCACAATTTGAGTGTAAATGCATCAATATACATTCATCTGATCTGGTTTAATATTATTATTGGGAGGAATTATTTATTTCACCTATTCGAATTCTTATTTCTATGGTAAAGAAAGGTCGATGGTATTTAAGTATGCTTAAATACGACAGGCTCATGTCTGTAGATTTACTGGCATGTAAAAGAACTCCTGCGGGACAAAGTTTCCGGCATAACGGCGACGCTGATATAACCTCGGCAGTTGCGAGCGTCGTTAAATAAAACATAACATGGTAAAGAGTCTAGATGTTGATACAGCGTCGTAAAATAACCCAATAAAATAAAAAAAATAAAAACATGGTAAAGACAAAGATTATTTTAATTAATGGTCTCAAAAGTCATTGAGTTAGAACGATGCCTCTGTCTAGAGACACATAGTCACTAACTGAATTTTGAACGAATGGAGTATATATGACTTCATGACTCGTGGGGTGAGGTGGCACTGCGAGAGTACAGTTGTTTCGTAACAAAGTCCATTGCTGTTTTTTTATTGTTGCTTGGTGTGAGTCCCTGCAATCACAATGTGTAGGCTACTTGAGATCCTGTGAGTAAACAAGTACGAACGTATATTTTATCTTATTTCTTTGATTCACTCACTCACTCACTCACTCACTTATTTACTTATTTATTTATTTAATCCACAGTTATGTTAGTTTTAATTTCGCTGTTTCATAATTCACAGTACTGACGAACATGTCTAAAATTATTAAGAGCTCTAAGCGTCCCCTTCAGAACGAACTTACAGAGAACTTATAGGAAGGAACATTAAAGAAAATCACTGCATTTTGGAAATTTTCTAAAAAAAAGATAGACAAAACTTCAATTATTTTAAAAAGCACTGTAATAGCAAAAGACATATGGAAAATATTAAATTACGCAGACAAAGATAAAACTGGCCTTCAACATCAAAATCAGACAGAAAATAAAAAATAATAATAATTTCAACGAGATTTGTGTAAATATTGGTACATGCAACATCCCTTTCAATAAGGTCTAAAATAAATATTTCAAAGCATTCCTTAAAAAAAAAAACATATTTTCTGTAAAATAGGAGATTCTTTTCTTTTGATACATTGCGAATATGACTTGTAATTTGGTGCAATGAATTGTGAAGAAATGTATTTAATGTACTGTATATTTTTCATTTCCTTTTCACAAACAAGAAATTATTATTTTATATTCTTATAACATGTACAGTATGATGTAAATTAAAACATGTAATGTTAGACAGTTATTTTCTGTACTAGAAATGGACTGTGTATGTTATATCTGTAAACGTGAACATTAATTTTATGCCTATTATGGCAATGTTTACATGTTGAGGTAAGGAGTAACTGAACTCTCCATCTCCCATTCCCTTCGATTTACACAACACAGTGGTCAGTGCGTTCGTAACTTCATGTGTTTAAGTATTCTGGACCGATGCCTGGATATAACTGGTACTAGGATTATCACACTACGCTAAATCTACCCTCACTCCTCTGTTATTTACTATTACGTACTTCTCTTGCTCTAAAGATGATTTAATTTTTCTATAAATTAAGTAATGATCCTACTACTCCAATTTTCTCATCATTCTTTTCTCGTTATTTCATTAAATCTTTCTTTCCCTATCCAACAAACTATGTTTAATTTCATTGTCCATATTTCATGTCAAAGAATTTAAGACGTAATCTGTTTGAGAAATACTGAGTTGGAAAATTCGAAAGTGAGACATATCCTTTCCTTAACGATTCAAATTATTGAGTAGATTACAACGATTATAAATAAAATTTTGTGCTGTGCGTATATTGCACAAATATTTTAGACTAAAGTAGGAAATATTTAGTTTGGAACTTACATTTATTAAATTGAAACGATTTATACAGAAAACTATGAACTGAGTCATAAATAGCTCCAAATGGTCCATGTAAGGTGACTGCAAGCCTTATCTCGTCCCAACATATGCAGTGGTATGGCGGTGGGAGGGGAGATGGGTCGTGTAGCCCGGCTGTGGGCTTTACTTTTCGGATTATATATGTTCCTCCAAATATCCAGCCAACTGCTTGTGTCATTGCAGCTGAAGCTCCACAAGATCCTTGCAATTTCTTCTAACAAACTCAGTCTATATCCTTTATACGGAACATATGAACGCGGAAACTCGATACAAAAAGTGTAATTTTATGACTTACGGGTCATCCGTGTTGTTATATTTCGACCATACACAGGAAAATACGATATAATTTCCCTGGATCTGGAGTATATTTAGTTCTTACTGTCTCTAAATATAGAGTAGTTATTTGGAGTTAAAATAATTACAGTATTTACACACTCATGAGAATGGGATGTCATACATAAGCAGCACAAATAATACAAAACATTACACTCTTTTTTTATGTGCACAGATTCCTAAATAATGAATCAATTTTTATTATTTAGTATTAAATAAACCCACGGAAACCTTTGTCATTTAACTCAGTAAAACAATATATCAAGCAACTACAAAACAATAATCACCAACAAGAACTGGACATAAATATTTCGCAACAACGTAGGCAATTACTGAAGGATATACCTCCTGAACCCAGAAGACTGGCAGTTGCAAGCTTTCGTCTTAACACTGAACATTACATCCTGGGTAAACACCTCAATCGTCTTGGCATCCTTCCATCAGCATCCTGCATTTTGTGCCATCAACAGGAAGACATGGATAGACAACATCTTGCAAAATTCCCTGCTCTGAAATCCTCCAAGGCAGTCAACCGCTACTGGGAAGCCAGAGCCCGAATGTTTTTAATTACTTAATCCATAGTTTTGTTCACCACTTTCTTGTTTTTCCCCCCAGTCAATGATAGTAAATATCATGTACTAGTCATTAGACAAATAAATAAATTATTTAGTATTTAGTATTTATTTATTTAACCTGGTAGAGATAAGGCCATCAGGCCTTCTCTGCCCCTCTACCAGGAGATTACAATTATAATATGAAGAATAAAATTACAATTACTATTAAATTTACAATTACAATTAGAATAAAAATTAAAGTACAACAAGATTACCTGATTAATGAAAGCTAGACAATTTATCATAGAAGTTAAGAACAAAGAATATTTTTGTATTTACTGAATTACAAATTAGACCTAGAATAACAAAATTCTATAGTGATGAAATTACCATATATTGAGATATTTTGTGATAGATTAAGATAACTTTTTACAAGAAACCATGTCTGAACGAGTCTCAATTACTGACCAAGTGCCTAGTAAGTTTGCGTTTGAATTTAATTTTATTTCGACAGTCCCTGATGCTAGCAGGTAACGAATTCCAGGGCTATTGTGAAAGAGGATGAGTATGAGGAGGTGCGATGGTATGGTATTGTTAGTATTGTTTCATGGCGAGAGCGTGTGTTCAGATTGTGATGGGAAGAAAGTTAAGTGAAGCGAGACGACAGGTACGAAGGAATAAAAGAGTTCAAGATTTCGAAGAGAAGGAGAAGTGAATGTAAATTTCTTTTCTTATCTAGTTTAAGCCAACCTATTGTTTCCAGGGATGGAGTAATATGATCATATTTACGAACAATGCTTACAAAACGTACACACAAATTATGAGCACTTTGAAGTTTCGTTTTGTTGTCGCTGGAAAGGTCAGTCAGTAAAATGTCAGCATAGTCAAAATAGGGAAATACAAGCGTCTGCACAAGGGACTTTTTTAAGCAAGAGGGAAGATGAACATTTATCCTCTTTAGCACATGGATAATAGAATAGATAATGGAATATTATATGGAATATAAGGAGAAAGTATTGAGATACAGTAAAATAGTTAATTACCACACAAGTGTTAAAAATTACATTTTATTTTGTGAGTAGGAATATGTGCGAAACGAGGCATCAGCCCGAGTGGACCGAACTTTACTGTGTTGTGCACTATTTTTTTTTTAGTCAACTGTTCGTGCTGGTATAGAGAATTCCTCCTCTCTCCACACACCGACTTGACCATTGCTACATTCTGAAAAGGAATGTCAAATCTAGAAACCAATTTTCCTCCAATTTGGGAATTTCTGTGTCCTATAACAGTAATTATTTATTAACATATTGAAATCCTAGGACAGTGTAATATATTTCGAACATTGGTGACCAATTATTTATCGGTACTCAAAGAAAATTACCGCACCTTTTCCTTCATAAAAGCAGAAGTTATTTTACGCTTGCCAAAAATCGAAGAAAGCATTTCTCCAAGGCTAATTCACCTTACAGCTGTATAATATGGAAAATCTGATATTCTTCCCCCTTATACTGTAGGAGTTTTCGGAATTTCCGATGTTTTAATTTGACTTTGATTTTATTTCGGTCATGGTGTCAACAACCAACTCCATAACATATTTCATACTTTATTGCTTTGCTCCATAGTGTCTCTTGGTAAATTATAGAATGGATGAAAGTTATATGTTTAATTGTGAAATTACAAGAAAGCAAATTATAAATTTTAGCATAATTATAACGATAATTAATACGTATAGCCTATCTTTTACAAGGATCGATATTCTGGTCGAAATTCACGTTTCCGTGGGATTTTCAATGGCCTTGATAATGACACGATACTATGAAGCCAAGCCACCAGTAATAGCTATTAGTTACGTTGTGTACACTGCACGCAACGAATGCAAGTCCGTTGTGGGTGGAGGGGGGTATAACCTCTACTACTCCCCTTCACTTGCTTCGTTTTCCAGGCCTGGCTCGCGAGTCGCAGAATGCCGACGTATGGACTAGACTAGACGATAGACTCGTGTGACCGTCATATATTAAACGCCAGAGATTGTACTCTGTAACTAGAGAAAACAGAGTAAACAGTATTATATTTTTTGAGGGTGTGGTAGAGGTTGGAAAAGGAAATAATTCTGAAATCGCTTTTTTTAATTTTTTACAGCTTTTATTTTCATATGGAATTCATATTTTTTCTTTCTGAGACTGTTGCTGCATTTGGTATTATAAAGGCAGCTATTACACTGAAAACACTGTATTCCAAAATAGCGCATGTAACTTGCCTTGCGCACGTACTTTATCGAGTTTGTGAATAAATTCGTGTCCGGTGTCCTGAAATAGGTCAAACATAAAGAAAATGTTCTCGTCGTAGCCCAGGAGTCACGTCTTCAAAGAAGTTTCTCCCCCTCTTCCTCTTACACCGGAACCAGTGCTCATGCGATCGGGAATCTGGTTGAAGCTATCCACTACTACTGCAAAAATCTTACTTCGCTCGAGTAGTTGACATGTTTGTAGCAGAGAGTAGCGTGGCCATTCGAATGTGAAAGATAATGCGCACAGCACTTTAGCGAAAGAAGATTTGATGCCTACATTTGGGGGGGGGGCTTTTAACGAACTCGGTCCAGATTAGGGTTGGTAAGAAAGGAAAGATAACTGAACTCGTCCTCTCGCATAAGTTGTTTAAGGCGAATCGCCAAGCCCTATCTCACTAATGTTAAAACAGCAATATTAATGATCCGTTATCTCAGAATATACTAGGTGTAGAAATGAGGTATTTTTACAGGAAGTTTATGCATTCCCTCTTAGTGCACTGATGATAAAATATCTAATAGAAAAAATATGTTATTTTTGATAAATTTCTAAAATAAAAAAATAGATATATATTTTTAAATAAACTCTTCAAGCAACTCAATCAAAGTAATTCCACATCGTTACAGTGTTATCTAAAATGTATTGTACAAATTTAATGCAGATAAACCTAGTAGTTTCTGAGAAAACGGGTAATTTATGTTGAAAATATAGTTTTAAGTAAATCACGTTTAAAGTAAAAATTTCGATAAAACCTCACCTGTTACAGAAAAAATGTTTTAAAACCCTCCTGATTGGTAGCCCTTATCTTCTTCTCTATTCTGCTCACATAATACATCCCTCCTTTGCTTGGATTTTGGCTTTTCGTTGTGTTTGTTACTGCTATCTCATTTGCAATGTGTCCAAGTTCGCCATGTTATATCCTATTTGAATATCTAGATTCTTCAACATCTATATTCTTGCAGTGTATCCATCATCAAATGTGAGTACAGCATCTAGTACACAAAGTTCCAACATTGATATACCAACAAACATACTTTTTGGAACACGGTACCAAACAATGTTATTGAACGATTCATTAGTATTCTGAGTTCTTCCTCTCAAACATTTTTTTAGTAAATCAGAATGGACAAGATCTTGAAACACATTATTTATGAAGCATTAAATTTACTACAAAACAAGCCAAACCACAACCTTCTAAGACAATTAATTCCTGAGATTATACGTTTTTTGTGAAAAGTGGTAATTTTTTCTCTAAAGCATAAATACACTAATATTTTCAAAAATATATTTAAAATAGTAAATATTCGAATATTTTAATAAACCAAATATCACATTAGGCAGAATGAACCACGCTTTCATAAGATGTAAAAAAAATGTCTGAAGTCTGACTAGTGTAATATGTAGCTAGTCGGCGATGTATGCAATGGAGGGGGAAAGGAACTGGCCAATCTACCCCATTATTTCCTGGCCTAGTTGTCTCATAAGTGGGGCCTTCTTGGTATCACTTCTTAGTGCCTTCTTCTGACAGTTGACTAAACAACAAAACAATGTACACATTCTCTTATAATGTTTACAGACAGACTGACTGTCCTGACATAGGCCTACTTGATTTATTGACTGATTGAGACGACTGTAGCCTATCAGATGTACGAATGAATGGATGGATGGATGTATGCATGAGCGGATGAATGTATGGAGAGATAAACTAGTGAATTGATGTATCTACTATAGACGAATAGAGAAATAAACAAGGAAATATATAGATGGAGTATAAATAGAATGCTGAATAGATGTATGATTAGATATCAAAGGTACATGTATGCATGGTACATTTTGTGTATGAATCAATGGGTGGATGTAATAAAGGATGGATATTTCGGTGCATGGATAGGTTTATCACCCTACGAATTAATAGGAAACATAGATACATAAATAGATTTGTAGTTATATGCAAAAATGAATTGAAAGTAACATATAGAGAGAAATATTTCTCTTCGTGTATCAACTATACATTTTGATTACGTAATATTATTCTCCGTTTGCGTATTAGAAGGAATTCTAGTGAATTTCATTGCCATTAAAATTTATTCTGTAGATAGGAATTATTTGCAAACGAACGTGATGTGAGAATCATTTCTCCAAGTAAAGCGAATGTCAAATATTTAAAGAGAGGGAGAAACGTGACTACTGAAGTAATTATGTTGTCTTCTTGGAGTTCTGAGGTCACGACGTAATGGTAAATTTAGTACAAGTCTTTATGAAAAGTTTCCGGATTAACTAGAAATTTCCTTCGATCTGGCTGAATAGGTGATAATCTCTCTCTGTAAACTAATTCTGTAGCAAACAGAAGACTTTAGAAATTCTCTCAATATTTGAGTTCGAACAAAGCTAATTTCTCTCTGTGTCTTTTCAGGGTAATGTTCTCCCGGAGTGTATATTCACAAACGAAATAATTGCTGAAGTGGATATGGGTTAATAATAACGCGTGCATGTGATTGGTATGTACTATATGTCATAATCTTATAAATTATTCATACTTTCATTGTACAAAATGTAATTAGTTTCTAAAGAAGTTTTGATTGTGCATGTGGATAAGTGTGTATATTTGTCCTCCTTAGTAGTTTTCATATATTTATGCAACGAATTTGAAAATCTATCTATAAATAACTTTATTGAATGACATCTAATTGCTGCTGGTTCAGATCATTATAATATCTAAAAATATGACTCGGGAGAAATCTGAAACCGTGCAGAAAATTTCCAGACTTAAATTTCTTTGCACGTCATTAATTAGTGAATAATATAGAGGGAACCCAAGAGGTGGAACTTAAACTGAAAGGATTCGATCCGACACCGGGATGGGAATCCGGCTTAGTGGATGGCTTAGTGGATAAAGCATCAGCACGTAGAGCTGAAAACTCGGGTTCAAATCCCGGTGCCGTAGAGAATTTTTCTCCGTTCCACTACTCTTTCATCGTATAATATCGTAGAGTTAAAAATAACAATAACTCAGTACACGACAACTGGTTCCTTTTCATATGCACGCACACATATACTGAAGATTTGCATCAACGTAAAACTTCCTGCAATCATAAATTAATAGTGTATATGGTATTTATTGATATGCTTCGGAAAGGATTTCATAACATAACGAAGAAGGTATAACTGATGACAAAGAAAAGGCCGACTTATTAAATTCCTATTTCATTTCGGTTTTCAATAATAATAATAATAATAATAATAATAATAATAATAATAATAATAATAATAATAATAATAATAATCCCGCTGATAGGAGTGGTTGTGTCACAGACCATGAATGTGAACCAAATTCGACTTTCAAAATAACTTCCAAAGGGGTTAGAGAGAGAATAACGAAATTAAAAAATCGGAAGTCTCGAGGACCAGATAGTATTGCTACAGAGATTCTTAAATTAGGTTCCGAGGTCATAATTCCATACTTAATGCGTATATTTCATGTTTCCATAAACAATGCAGCTATTCCATGTGACTGGAAATCAGCTATAGTGGTACCCATTCATAAAGGTGGAAATAAATTAGATGTCGGAAACTACAGACCGATTAGCCTTACATCTGTCGTATGTAAAGTCATGGAGCATTTGATATCGGATTATATTCGTCATGTTCTAAATGCGAAAGACTGGTTTTACAACCGCCAGCATGGTTTTAGGGAAGGCTTCTCATGTGATAGTCAAATTACGTCGCTGGTTCAGGATCTAGCTGAAGAGGTAGATAGAGGCGGAAGAATCGATGCAGCAGTTGTGATTGATTTTTCGAAAGTATTTGATTTGGTGCCACATGACATATTAATAGATAAGTTAAGTAGGCTAGGAATAGATAAAAGAGTGGTGCTATGGATCCAAGAATTCTTAAACGGTAGAACCCAGAGAGTTAGAGTAGGTCATGAAATATCGGAAATTGGAAATATAAGTTCAGGGGTGCCACAGGGCAGCGTTCTGGGTCCATTACTCTTTATAATATACGTAAATGACCTATGCCAGAATATTACATAAAATATGAGGCTATTTGCAGACGACTGCATTATCTATAGAAAGATTAGAAATAATTCAGATGTAGATGCTATTCAAACAGACTTGAATAAAATTTATAACTGGGCGTTAAAGCATAGGATGAAAATAAATGGTTCTAAAAGTAAATCTATAACATTTTGTAAAACCCGAGAGGAAACTAGTCTTAATTACGAATTCAGTGGTGTTGTAATTCCGCAAGAACAATGTTGTAAATACCTAGGAGTGTATTTAAACTCCAAACTTTCTTGGGGAGAGCATGTTGATAATGTTACGGGTAAAGCATGGAGGGCACTTCACTTTATTATGAGAATCTTGAGAAAGGCTAGCCCCAAATCGAGGGAAAAAGCATATCTAACGTTAGTGCGACCGTTAATGGAATACGGAACTACATGTTGGGATTCCTATAGAATATACCAGATAAATTCCTTAGAAAGAATCCAGTATAGGGCAGCGAAATTTGTTAAAGGTAAAAGAGAAGATGTAAACGATACGATAAAAGAACTTAAATGGGAAACTTTGGAAAACAGACGTAGGAAAACTAGAATAACATCATTGTATAGAGCACATCTAGGTCAGAAAGCATGGGTAGACATAACGGCTCGGTTAGAAAAGCCAACGTACTATGGTAGGAACGATCATGATTTTAAAATCAAATGTAGGAAACAGAAAACGGATGTAGGTAAATTCTCATTTTTAAATAGAACTGTAAATGATTGGAATGACCTACCTGCAGCGGTCTTTGAGGGCTGTCCTTCCTTAAGGGGATTCAAGAATAATTTAAAAAGTTGTATATAAAGTGAAAATTAAAATTAAGGTGACATTCAACATTTAATTTTTTTAAGGTGACATGTATTTATCTAGGCTGACGAGTTTACTTCCTTGGTTTGAATTGTAAATTATTTAAAACTAGCGTGTAAGAGGGCCTTAGACTAGAAATGTTTAGTTTAAATGTAGTTCTGTTTATAAGTATGCTTAAGGATGTAATTATTTGACTTATTTGAACTGTTGTATCAGTGAAGCGAGGTGAGTCAGTGAAGTTATGGTTTTACAGTGCAGTGAACAGTTCCGATCAGTGATAATTTATAGCGTCAATGAAATGTGTTCTATAGTGTCAGTGAAATGAGTTACAGAGTGTCAGTGAAATGTGTGCTAAAGTGTCAGTGAAATGCGTCATAGTGCCACTACAGGGAATGAGATGAGAGTAAAGTGAAAGACTATTGAAACTTATGTAGGACCTATAGATAATTATGTAGGTTGTATTGTAAAATTAGGTATTTTATTTTATGTTTTATTATTATTGTGTTAAATTGTATTGTGTATTATTATTGTATTGTGTGTAAAATTGTATATGTGTTATAAAATTGTATTGTGTATTGTAAATTTTATTGTGTTTTGGTTATCATTTTATTGTGTATTGTTAATATTGTATATACCACTGCCACCGGGTGCTTGCCCACTTGCAGTGTAAATAAATACATACATACATACATACATAGAGCAACGTTACCGATCACAGACTGTTCAGTTTACAATAAGAACTTATGAAGAACATAGACTAACTGCTGAAGTTACTATAGACCTATTAATGTCTAGTTATTATGTAGAAATGAACGAAAATATGCACATCCTTAGAGTACAAGGTCTCTAAATTCAGTCTGCAAGTCTTTCAACCCACAGTTTCTCAATAAACGCACACATTATAGTTGCAATTGTTATCACAACCAATACTTTGTATTGTAGACCTATGGTTCAATTGAATATGTGACTATAATTGCTTAAATTATTGACATAATCATTTCTTAGATGACTGCACGATTCTTGTGGAAGGATGTTGCGAACATCAGTATTAATTATCCATCGCCTTGTATTTCATTGTGTAATTTTGTTACTTTATGATTGTAATAAATATGGATATAATAATTGTAATGCTTTACAAGGAAAGCGCCTATAATTTTAAACACGTAATTTTAGTGAAAATTAGCATTAAAGAAGAAACCACATTATAGCTCCTTGATATACGTGCATATAAAAACTAAAAGATTCTTTTAAGATTTACAGAAAATGTAATATAACCTAATTATGTCAATTATACAACTGTATAAAAATCTTAAACAAGACCATTTTAAAACAATGTTTTGCTTCCTGCTACCCTTAGGAATATACTATATAATTTTCAGTCGCATATAACTACATTCAGAAACTGCTCTATTTTACAATATTACGAATGGAATATGTACTACATTAAACACTTCTGCGTATATAATGTATGCTAAAATGTAAATTAATTCCATTGTAATGTTAACTGATCGAAGTAACATGCATCGTTAGTCAGTGGTGGTAAAATGACTCTCTTCAGTTTATCAATCGCAATACTGTTTATATAACACACTTGTCAAATAATTTAATGCCAATCTCGAAAGCTAGGAATATATAACTCCCGTTGGAATTTAATTCTCAGTTCACAGTCAGAATGTGTATAAGTTAGCACTCGCTGACCTATTTAGATCACACAGTTGTGTATGGAATCCTTTCAGAAATTATAGTGGATTAGTGGAAGTACAAAGCGATGAATACTCATCGACCAAAGGATATGAAACAATCCTATGAGTAAGAGGATTTTGATTTAGGAATTACATGTAATTCAACACATTCAACAAAGAACAATTTTTTGTGAATGTTACATGGAGGAAAATCTTGTTTTTCTGTCATTAACTTCCAGTTTTAGGCATTACGATTATAGAATATTAGTACTGATCTTGTATGAATTTATCTGCTTTCATGTTGGGACTTAGAACATTCTGAAAATGTAGTAACTACGAGAATTTGAAGTACAGTCACAGTCTACTATATACAGTCACGAAGCTTGGGGTGATTTTTTGCATTTCTCGCTATAGTTGCTAGCCGCTTGGAGAGCTGTGAGTACTAGGAACAATAGACTGTGTCACTGCCATCGTGATCTAATACAGGCCATGTGACTCGCTTAACTCGATCAAGAAGGGCGGCGTTTCAACCATATAAATTAATTGGAATGCATAAAGAGTAACATATATTTCTCTAAAATGTAGTGTAGTTGCATTAATAACATTTAAAACAGTGATTAGGAAACACTTCAGACATAATTCCTTGCGAGTTAAGATGTAATATTATTTTTGGTGTGAAAATTACGTTGTTCGTATGTGTAGTACCTGTCTTTATTTCGATTAAATATTCCGAAATTCTTGTACATTCATTTATGCACGATTCAATAATTTTTAGTTGCACCGCACGAATATTTAGATATATGTTGAAATTATAGGTTATGTTTACTGTACCAGTTGCCCCTTTCTGTCTAACTTTAGTGGTCTCCAATGCACTGCCACTACATATGTATGTTATGCAATATGGAAATTAAAGGTTATGTTTACTATATTTAACTTATATTCATATATTCGCAATTATACATTATAATTAAACATAATGTCATGTATGACACTCATCACATTCTATTTGTCTGTATTTTAATACTACAATAGTACTGAATTATTGTATTTATCTACTACCTAAGAGACGAAGTAACAATCGTACGTACACTAATTTCATAGGAGTGGTATGGTAAATTTTCTCTCTACAATTAAGGAAGCCAGATGAGCTAAATTAAAACCATAATATAAATTCGTTTTTATTGAACTTCAAAATAGCTTCCATTCTAAACTTAAAATGTTGATGCGAACAGATTATGTTAACACGTAAAATTCTCTTCACATTAAAATAACACAGTTTTGTAATTATTTCTGCAACATATTATGCAACAAGAAGTAAACGGAACTTATGGACACATTATACTAAATAAAACTTAGCAATGACACGCAATAAAGTTATAATATAATATTTCACTGAGCTCCATACATTAAGGCCTGGTCTAGATCGAAAAGGCATTGACTGTGCCGTAATTCGCTTTGTTGTGAAAAGTTGTGTAAACTGTGAAATGTTCGTTATCGGTTGTAATAACTGTAAATGGCTAAAATGCAATAATTTGAATAATAATATGGGACAAGGAGACGTTTGTGGTACTATAAATATTGTAAGAAAAAGAGGTTATAGTTATGCTTCTTCCGAAAGATCCAGGAAGGTGAGTTTATAAAATATAATATATACTTTATGAAAATAATATATAAACCTTATGTATTTCATATTTCAATAGTGGAAGGAAGATGTTAATTTTTTCAAAAGAATATGATATCGAAAGTACAGTACATTTTATCGTCTGCTGGGGAAAGGGTCTGCGATGAGGCGATAGTAGCGATCCTGGTGGTTAGCAACTATCTATGGATGCATATTTCAGCTGTCTATGTTTGCATATTTAGTAAGTATTGAGCTTCATGACTGTATATACTAGACTGTGGTACAGTCAAATTTTACCAGATTATTTTTTATTTCTTCGTTCTTCTCTTTCAATTTTAAATTTTGCACATTATTAATTTCTTTCCATTCACTTCATTCTTTGTGTTCTAATTTTTCTTCTCTACTTCTTCTTCTTCTTCTTCTTCTTCTTCTTCTTCTTCTTCTTCTTCTTCTTGTTCATCCTGTTAAAGTTTAGTGTGTACAATCTGTTCTTCAGTTTGCTTATTTTTGTGTGGTTTTATTTTACAAGGTATTTTACACGAGTGTTTCTGTTTCAATAATATTTGACGATGTTGAGATCTTCAGTTTATTAACGTTAAATAGAACTAATTTATAAACATGTTCACCTTTCCAAGTAGCTTAAATTCTTTGGATGATATTTTGTGCCATAATATTTCAATTTTGCTCCCTGATTAGTCCCTCAGATAAACTCTATATCAAGCTTTTCACTTTTCTTAAATAAATGATACCCTATGTCTGGTTTTACTTTCCTTCTGGATGTAATTTTGCAGATAATTATTATTATAGATCATTAAAAGTTCATCGCCCTCATTCCGGCGTGAACTTCGGATCACTAAACCTCTGAGAATAACAATTATGTCTGTATTATAGTAATTTGTTTCTAATTGAGTTGATGTTTAACCTTTTGTAGTAGTGTTCTGTTGAAATTGTTACAGCCTTTGATTACTTAAAAATTAATTTTTCCAAATGGTTTTTGAATAAATTTGTTGTTTTACCGTAGTTCAAAGGCACTACCACAATTAGAGAACTTTAATTTTTTATTTTATATTTTTTTCTCTAATTATGTTTTCATCTGGATTAGCTTACCAGACAAAGTATCTTCTCTTTGTGGAAAATGGTGGAAATGTGATTATATTAAATCATATTTGGATATGACAAAAAGAAATGGAATGACTTTTCAGAAATCTCCCAAATACATTCTCGGTATACTATACTTCGATACTTCGATACCCATAATGTAGAATTATTTGAACCCAAATGTCTGCTCTGTAAAGCTTTCGTTACATTAATAGCGTGTATAGTAATTTCTCAGTTGCACGAGTATGTTCAGTAGCATAAATTATTTATTGTTATAGAAATTATAACCTTTACATGAATAAATTCAATCGAAGCCATTTCTTATCATCCTTGTGAAACTAGTGCTTTGTCAAACACACAGGTTGAGTTTTTAGTTCTGGCAACTATTTTTTTTTTTCTTGATACATGCCATACTTACATGGTTCTAAGTTTTCAAGCCTTCGATGTAGTCACCAGCTTTGCGTACAACGTGCCCGAAAGCCTAATCTGTTGATGGTGCGAATAGAGCGGTCGGTTATCTGTAAAACGTCTTCAACTGTTCGAAAGCGAATCCCGCGAAGTGGGTCCTTTATCTTAAAGATTAGATCGAAGTCGCAGGAACTTATCTGGCTCAGGTCTCATCAATTGTAATGATACGCCGTAAGAGTCGAAGGCGTCAATCCTGTATCTTGCGCTAATTCACGAATCGTTAAGTTCCGACCCGTCTCCACTAACGCGGACACAGTCTGTATATGTTCGTCACTTACTGGTGAGTGGCCAGATCGAGGCATGTCCAACACACTTTCGCGTCCTTGTCTGAAGGCTCTAAATACATTGCTACCGTTCGGTAAGGTAACGTAGCCGCACCGCAAGCCTCTTGCAATTCTTGATGACACTGTCGTGCCGTGCGATCTCTAGCACATTGAATTTTTAGCCATTGCGACTGTATTCTGCGACAGCTTTCTCACAACTGCTTGTCTTATTGTTCTCACTGTAAATGGACATGGAGGAGGGAGGGCGAATTCATTAACTCTGAGGGAGGGGAGACATGTAAGCAACCTGCGATATAAGCGATATTGCCTGGCTCCTTTGCACGGCATCGCTGCAGCATAGTTGCCACTACCAAAAAATCAACCCATGTTTCTAAGATGGCCAACTTATTTTTTTTGTGAGACAAGTATCATAAGTATGATATGACTTACGACACTGCGGGATCATCTCCTATGTGCTGCAGTCCAAATAGGCATATTATACCACTATGGAATGAGTTGCATGCCAGTTCTCTGACATGATACATAAGATGCCCTCCATATGAGTTTCTCGTCAGCCTTCTATACCGGCATTACCATTTTTGGTGGCGGTTTTCCGTATCTCAATCTGTTGTGTAGTCGAGACGCCAGAACATGGTATTCAATTGCAAATGATCTCTGAGTTGTCTATAATCGTCATAATTTCCATCTAACTGCCTTTGGATACATTATGACGATATCCGTCTAATCGCAGGTGAATGAGCCAGCACCAAATAACACACAAAGGAAATACCGTACTTTCGGACTAAGGATTATAATGGAGGGGAATGTGAAAAGTAATTAATATTGGAATGTAGAGAGGAAACACGAAAACCCTGAGAAAATTCCTCTCTAACTTGGTTTCGTTCACTACTAATATTACGTTCACTAGAGACTGGAACTGAACTAGGCTTGTTTGCATGATTCTTTCGCACTAGCCGTGAATTACTAAAGCTGCAGTGTTTTGACGTTCCTGTAGTAACTTCTTTACATGCCTGAGTTTTGGCACTGCACTCGTCAGTATAACATTGTTATTGTATGTTTTTAAATACCAAAGCTCAACTTTGATACTGCACTAATAGTGTGTCATTGTTAATGTATGATTTTAGATGCCAATGCTTGAGTTTGGTGCTGCGCTCGTCAGTATATCATTGTTACTGTATACATTTCTGAGTGCCAATACCTGAGTTTGGTACTGCACTCATCAGTGTGCCATTCTTACTGTATCTTTTATGTGTCAACGCCTAAGTTTGGTACTGCACTCGTCAGTATGTCATTGTTACTGTATACATTTCTGAGTGCTAACACCTGAGTTTGGTACTGCACTCGTCAGTATGTCATTGTTACTGTATACATTTCTGAGTGCCAACACCTGAGTTTGATACTCCACTCGTCAGTATGTCATTGTTACTGTATACATTTCTGAGTGCCAACACCTGAGTTTGATACTGCACTCGTCAGTATGTCATTGTTACTGTATACATTTCTGAGTGCCAACACCTGAGTTTGATACTGCACTCGTCAGTATGTCATTGTTACTGTATACATTTCTGAGTGCCAACACCTGAATTTGATACTGCACTCGTCAGTGTGTCATTCTTACTATATCTTTTATGTGCCAACGCCTAAGTTTGGTACTGCACTCGTCAGTATGTCATTGTTACTGTATACATTTCTGAGTGCCAACACCTGAATTTGATACTGCACTCGTCAGTGTGTCATTCTTACTATATCTTTTATGTGCCAACGCCTAAGTTTGGTACTGCACTCGTCAGTATGTCATTGTTACTGTATACATTTCTGAGTGCCAACACCTGAGTTTGATACTGCATTCGTCAGTGTGTCATTCTTACTATATCTTTTATGTGCCAACGCCTAAGTTTGGTACTGCACTCGTCTGTATGTCATTGTTACTGTATACATTTCTGAGTGCCAGCACCTGAGTTTGGTACTGCACTCGTCAGTGTGTCATTCTTACTATATATTTTATGTACCAACGGCTGAGTTTAGTACTGCACTCATCAGTATGTCATTGTTACTGTATACATTTCTGAGTGCCAGCACCTGAGTTTGGTACTGCACTCGTCAGTATATCATTGTTACTGTATACATTTCTGAGTGCCAATACCTGAGTTTGGTACTGCACTCATCAGTGTGCCATTCTTACTGTATCTTTTATGTGTCAACGCCTGAGTTTGGTACTGCACTCGTCAGTATGTCATTGTTACTGTATACATTTCTGAGTGCCAACACCTGAGTTTGGTACTGCACTCGTCAGTATGTCATTGTTACTGTATACATTTCTGAGTGCCAACACCTGAGTTTGATACTGCACTCGTCAGTATGTCATTGTTACTGTATACATTTCTGAGTGCCAACACCTGAGTTTGATACTGCACTCGTCAGTATGTCATTGTTACTGTATACATTTCTGAGTGCCAACACCTGAGTTTGATACTGCACTCGTCAGTATGTCATTGTTACTGTATACATTTCTGAGTGCCAACACCTGAATTTGATACTGCACTCGTCAGTGTGTCATTCTTACTATATCTTTTATGTGCCAACGCCTAAGTTTGGTACTGCACTCGTCAGTATGTCATTGTTACTGTATACATTTCTGAGTGCCAACACCTGAGTTTGATACTGCATTCGTCAGTGTGTCATTCTTACTATATCTTTTATGTGCCAACGCCTAAGTTTGGTACTGCACTCGTCTGTATGTCATTGTTACTGTATACATTTCTGAGTGCCAGCACCTGAGTTTGGTACTGCACTCGTCAGTGTGTCATTCTTACTATATATTTTATGTGCCAACGGCTGAGTTTAGTACTGCACTCATCAGTATGTCATTGTTACTGTATACATTTCTGAGTGCCAGCACCTGAGTTTGGTACTGCACTCGTCAGTATGTCATTGTTACTGTATACATTTCTGAGTGCCAACACCTGAGTTTGATACTGCACTCGTCAGTGTGTCATTCTTACTATATATTTTATGTGCCAACGGCTGAGTTTGGTACTGCACTCATCAGTATGTCATTGTTACTGTATACATTTCTGAGTGCCAGCACCTGAGTTTGGTATTGCACTCGTCAGTGTGTCATTCTTACTATATATTTTATGTGCCAACGGCTGAGTTTGGTACTGCACTCATCAGTATGTCATTGTTACTGTATGCATTTCTGAGTGCCAACACCTGAGTTTGATACTGCACTCGTCAGTATGTCATTGTTACTGTATACATTTCTGAGTGCCAACACCTGAGTTTATACTGCACTCGTCAGTGTGTCATTCTGACTATATATTTTATGTGCCAACGGCTGAGTTTGATACTGCACTCGTCAGTATGTCATTGTTACTGTATACATTTCTGAGTGCCAACACTTGAGTTTGATACTGCACTCGTCAGTGTGTCATTCTTACTGTATCTTTTATGTGCTAATGGCTGAGTTTGGTACTGCACTCATCAGTATGTAATTGTTACTGTACATTTCTGAGTGCCAACGCTTGAGTTTGTTACTGCGCTTGTCAGTATGTTATTGTTGTTGTACGATTTTAAAGCCAATGCTTGAGTTTGGTACTGCACTTGTCAATGTATATTTGCTACAATATGTTTTTAAATAACAACGCCTGTGTTTTGGTATGGCACTCGTCAGTGTGCCATTATTACAGTATATTTATGTTTCAACGCTTAAGTTTGGTACTGCACTCATTAGTGTGTCATTGTTCCTCTTAAGTTTTTAAGTTCCAATGCCCCAGTTTAGTATTGCACTCATCAGTGTGTGTCTTTATTACTGTGTCTTTTTAAGTTCTAACACCTGAGTTTGGCACTCCGTTAGCCAATATGTCATTGCTTCTGCATGTTTTTAAGATCCAACGCCTGAGTTTGGCATTCTGCTCGTCAGTATGTCATTGCTTCTACATGTTTCTAAGATCCAACGCCTGAGTTTGGCACTCCGCTAGCCAGTATGTCATTGCTTCTGCATGTTTTTAAGTTCCAACGCTTGCGTTTGGCATTGCATTCGTCAGTATGTCATTCTTTCTGTACGTTTTTAAGTTCCAACGTCCGAGTTTAGTACTGCATACGTCAGTGTGTTATTATAACTGAACGCTGCTAATATTTTAACTGAGCTCACACCCATGTGTGTATATGCACAAGGTAAATTTGCAAGGCGTATATTTACCCTTCATATTTTTTTGTAGCAAAGTGAATTTGTTTATTAACATAATTTCACTAAGGATGCAATATTCTACATACAACACATCATTTCTATGGGTATAATTACGCACAGTGAATAGAGCCGTATAATGTGGTACCCATGTTATGTGTCACGGAGAATATGTATGGTGGAAGATAAAATGCCACACCCAACCCCTCAAGGTCTGCTTGTTGGCAATTAATGACGCCCCTTACCCCGACCTCTGTTCCCAACATAATGGAGTGAACTACAAGCACATTTAAGATTTTCGTTACCAGATATATACATCGCTAGACATCAGCAATAAAAGCATACAGATTAGATCAGTAATTTTCACATTTAATTACTGTTTTTTATTTTTAAACAAGGGGAAAGATTTATGATGCAGAATGTATTTATAGTTTATATTATTATATGAGGTCTTTTCTTATAAAACAATGGAAATTTATATTCCATTTCATATCATTCCGTTCTGGTCTTGCAACCATGTTGGAAAATGTAATTTCTCAGACTTTTGAGAACTGGTATTATTCATTTGTTTGTTTTACTGTTGAATAGGTTTATATACAATGTAATTTACAAACATATTGGACCGACAAGTCAATATAAACAAATAAATGGTAATACAAAGAGCCTTCATTTGATACTAAGTTATGTACATTCATTATGTTTCACATGAGCAGTGACTCATGTTCTAATGTTTAATGATTTTTGTATTCTTAATTAATATTAACTTGTCTCACCTGATGTATCACGTTGTAAGTTCACAGTTTTATATGTCATCATTCTTGTACACATTTTATTAACTCAATTTGTTTATACTCTTTCAACTTGTCTAATAATATTATTTTTATGATACTTTAAGATGACTATTTGGTGCACTTTCTATTTTTACGTTCATGCATATTAATTTATTATGTTACCTGATGATGCCGGATAAGGGGAAAATACTTGTAGCCACTACTTGTTTTTACACGCTATTCACTTATTGAATGATTCATAATAAATAGACAGTCAAATGAAGGCACTTTGTGTTATCATTTATTTAATTGGTTATATACAAAGTTCTTGATTTTTGAAACATTATACAAAGTTAACAGATTTTAAAGTACGAGTATTAATATTGAGGAGGAAGAAACGTTAATATTTATAAATAAGAACTTTTCTTGAAATGCTTTTGTGTGTCTACGTGAAAGTTTGGGAATTTGTATTTATTTCAGATTTTGGAAATTATTGGAAGTTTCCCATGAATATCATATTTATTTGAAATAAAATGACTTACTACTTCATCACTATCGACACCACCATTACTACCACTTTCATCATCATCATCATCATCATCATCATCATCATCATCATCATCATCTACATCTACGCTAAAAATTAATCATTTTGATTTGTTCAATCACCATTCTTATGAGTATAAAGAAATCATAGCAGATACGGAGTATTCACAAGTAGTGGACATTCCTTGCAGTGCATTCAATAGAATACGTAAAGCCACCATTTGAAGTTAACAAAATTTATAAACAATACAAGAAACGAACACATCCGGTCTCCAAATGAGAGAGATAGAATTTCCTCAATTTTTCGACAATAAAATAAAAATTTCGCAAAATGTGTGCCTATTAAGCAACTCCAACATTTGTAATCACAGTTAATAATTAATATGTAACTTACAGTTTGGTTATATGAAGATGATAATGAAAGCTAAGGAGAATGTCAAAATGAGAACGTCGGAGTAATTTTTTTTATCTTATTTCTTGCACTTTTATTATTTTCAGAGTGGCATAATAATATTAAGCATTAACAGTCATCATATATATTTTTACGCGGAATTCATCTTAATCGTATATTACAGAAGAGCCTGTTATACAGTGTCCACATGAAACATCCCTGCTTTCAGTTTGTAATGTTAAGGAAACTATTAGTGTCAGATGCGTTTCCAATTCACTGTGGGCTAAAGCAAGGAGAAGCACTATAACCTTTACTTTTTAACTTTGCTCTAGAGTATGCCATTAGGAAAGTCCAGAATAACAGAGAGGGTTTGGAATTAAACGGGTTACATCAGCTGCTTGTCTATGCGAATGACTTGAATATGTTAGGAGAAAATCCACAAACGATTAGGGAAAACACGGGAATTTTACTTGAAGCAAGTAAATAGATAGGTTTGGAACTAAATCCCGAAAAGACAAAATGTATGATTATGTCTCGTGACCAGAATATTGTATGAAATGAAAATATAAAAATTGGAAATTTATCTTTTGAAGAGATGGAAAAATTCAATTACTTGGGAGCAACAGTAACAAATATAAAAGATACTCGGGAGGAAATTAAACACAGAATAAATATGGGAAATGCTATTATTATTAATCGGTTGAGAAGCTTTTATCATCCAGTCTGCTGTCAGAAAATCTGAAAGTTAGAATTTATACAAATATACAATACACAGTACAATTATATACACGATACAATTTACAATTTATGGGGTTGTGTTAAATAACGGGTTTATGTTAACAAGCCAGAAACAGTTAATGACCTAAGAAACAATATCACATGAGTTATTCGTGAAATTGAGCCTGGTTTATGTTTGTCTGTTATTGAAAATTGGGATATCCATACACGGGCAAGCCGCAGCGGCCATTTGACTGACGTTCTGTTCCATACATAATGGTATTAAATGTGCTTCAAAATAATAGTAATTAAATAAATAAACCTCTTTCGTGTATACAATTTATTTCATATTAAAAGTGTGACACTCTTATTGGAAGATCCTATATTTCGGAAATGCCATTTTTGTTGTTTCGATTTTTGGTATTTTTTTTTGTGGATAATAATATAATAGCCAATTCTCTGCACTATTGTTGTAATCGACTCAAAGTCTCAGCCTACTGCCGTCCACACAGCCATTAACCTCGAGATTTGGACCATCATCATTATAGTCAGAAGGATACAACGATAGAGGTATGCGACAACTGAATAAAACAACAAAATGTATCTTTCGTGAATTTTGTAATTCTTCCTACTAAACCATAGAAAGAAACTAATTTATTTAGATTAACAAAAGTCTGTTTTCCATATAATAGAATGCAGTTGAAGTTGTTTTTACTATAATTTTTGTGTCAAGAACTAATGTGCTACTTTTACGTTCAGTAAATCTGCAACAAAGGTCCTCTAGTTTTATCTTCCTTCCCAAGGGAAGCTTAAAAACTCGTATTTTTGCAAGACATGAAACGGCGAGCTCAGAATCCAATAATGGGCGCGGTGACTATTAAACACCCGAGTGCGAATGAGCTGCACAACCTGCATCTGGTTCTAAATTTTGTAACGGTAATTGTCATTCAGTCAAAGAAATGGATATGATGTTGAACCGATCAATATAATAACTGCTGGCCAGCTGGCTCCCTGAGGATCCGGCCAGGGATAAATCCATGCACAGGGGAGTCTGTACTTCCATACCCTACAATGTTAAATTCCTCAATTTTTAGTACCCTTACCTCAGAAATTATAAACGATACAAAAGTAGAAAAAAATATGACATAAGTAACATACCTTTATGTATACAATCGGCTAATTAAATTTAACATTCCACTGAGTGTTGTCAAAAAAATTCATTGATAACATTTTTTGTATTAAGAATTACTATAATTATCCTACAAGCAAAACTCAGCTCGGGCTCCTCGCGGCGCGCATGCTTTACCCCTCTTACTCCCCTGCAGTAGGCGTGAGAGCATGCTGGGAATGGGAGCATACGTCATCTGCGCGAGACAGTCATGCCCGCTGGTTTCTGAGCACTGAGTTTTCCTTGTTGGATGCCTATACAAATTATTCTTTTATTTTTGCTAAAGATAGAGTTAAAAGCTAACAATTAGAAGAAATAAAAACATATTATCATTTTAGACATATTAAACTACCGAAAAACGATAAAAACCAAAATTACATTTTTTTTGTCAAAATTTGGCGTACAGACTCTCCTTTTAAGCTCGCATTGTATGCTCGCTAGCGATGATTGTTTCAATTCGATAGGTGACCCGGGTGGCATTCGTGAATCCGACGCTAACAGGCGGCCCATCCTGACAGGTCCAACCCATACAAGTACCTGACACCAGGCTATTATCTTATATCAACATCTGGAACCCTATATTTAACTATGCAGATGATACATGAAATGAGGGGGAGATGGAGAGTGTTGGTGCAATGAAAGGGGGAAACTGTAGTACCTCGAGAAACCCTTCAATAATGCCTGCTTTATTCACTATAAATACCATCTCGATGAGGCCGGGGACCGAACCCAGGCCACCTGGTGGAAGACAAGCGCGGTAATGCTGAGTTACGGACGCGGCCAATAGAATAACGCTGCAAGTGGGGAAAACGCACACAGTAATGCTTATAGACTTTACTTCACTAGACTCATATAGCTATGAATGTAAAGCCAGTGTCATTAAAATTTTTATCGTCTTAACAAAGTAACATAAAATACATAAACATTGTTGAATCCTTTGAGCATGCACGTGATCATTTCACAAGAGTTCGTTGTCATAAAGTGAATGCAGTCTACCGGAAAATTAATGGAATTGTCGTGTTTCAGCTTACTGCAAACTTTACGTCAAAACTAGCTACAAGAATCCCTCAAATTGATCGTGTGCACATCATAATGGCAAAATTTAGAGGACACATGTATGGGCGTATACATACTTACACTCTCTCTTTCTTTATTTTCTTTCCTTTCTTTCTTTCTTTCTTTCTTTCTTTCTTTCTTTCTTTCTTTCTTTTCTTTCCTTTCTTTCTTTCTTTCTTTCTTTCCTTCTTTCTCTTTCTTTCTTTCCTTCTTTCTCTTTCTTTCTTTCTTTCTTTTCTTTCCTTTCTTTCTTTCTTTCTTTCTTTCTTTCCTTCTTTCTCTTTCTTTCTTTCCTTCTTTCTCTTTCTTTCTTTCCTTCTTTCTCTTTCTTTCTTTCTTTCCTTCTTTCTCTTTCTTTCTTTCTTTCTTTCTTTCTTTCTTTCTTTCTTTCTTTCTTTCTTTCTTTCTTTCTTTCTTTCTTTCTTTCTTTCTTTCACGAAACTTGTGAATAAGCCTCTCAAGTGGAATACCAGTGTGCCATTTAGAACATTATCTTTAACTGCATTTTCCGCCACCTCTTCGCCAGGAATCCTTACGTAGCACTAAATCCTCTGGACCCGATGTCATAAGTGGGTGTAAGTAAAGAGACTGAGTTATTACGGTGAAGCGGTTATCAGAATATTAACACTGACTAGACAAATGGTGATTAATGAACGGGTGTAGATGAGATCTGTCCCGCTGCTGTTTGATGGAAAACAAAAATATATCCAGTAAGGGTTAGCGGTCAGTACGTCTAAAGATTTAACATCTAATACAATAATGTCTAATTCCATAAGTCTAATGACAGAAGGTCTAAGAAAGCAGGTCTAATACGAATAAGTCTAATGTAAAATGAAGTCCATTACAACTACGTCTAACTTACAATCAAGTACAATACCTCTATGTCTAAGTTTTAAAATCGTCTAATTCCTTAGTCTAATGGCAGGAGGTCTAAGAAAGTGCATCTAATACCAATATGCCTAATGTAAAATGAAATTCAATACAATTATGTCTAACTTACAATAATTCAAATACTTATATGTCTAACTTTCAATGTTGTCTACGCTGTGAAAGGTAAAAAATGTGCAACAGATTTCGGTTCCTAAAATTTTTGAATAGAGAAAATTATATATTTATACATAGTAAAAATTACATTTCATATTTGTAAACGTGATACATAACAAACAAATTGAAAAAGTAGCTCGAACCTCCTAATTTTCCTATAATGGTTCAGTTTTCAATTTGAGCCTAAAGCGAAAGCTCTTAGGTACAGTGATCACTTACTGAGATGATTGAATAGACATTGTTTCCAATTTGGGAGTGTGCGATAATAGCTGCTACATGTTTTTGTCGGATCGGAGAGTAGTAACACTGATAGATTGATGGTAATTAAGAGCTGCAATGTTATGTATCCCCTATTTTTCAATTCACCTTATTGTACCTTGAAGTTAATGGATATCGTTACTACAGCATTAGACCATACTTCAGTAGACATTACTTGAGATTAGACCCAATTCAAAATTAGACATTTTGGCATGAGACCTTTTCCCCATTGTACAGTAGTGGCAAAAAAAACCGGACCGACCCTTGTAGCTGATTTCAAAGTCTTGTTCACTCCAGAGCACGATAGATTGGTAACTAAGGCTTTCGTGGTTCGAATCCTGCCTAGGAAGGAAGCTTTTTTTTGTTCCTTATTCAAATTTATTCCCAATACTTTTCGATTGCTGGTAAAATTCCTGTTCTGGGAATAATAAATTAAGTAGTAAAATATTGCTGCAATCGAAAAGTATTGGGAATAAATTTGAATAAGGAACAAGAAAAAATTTCCTTCCCAGGCAGGATTCGAACCACGAAAGTCTTAGTTACCAGTGTATCGTGCTCTGGAGTGAACAAGGCTCTGAAATCAGCTACAAGGGTCGGTCCGGTTTTTTTGCCAATACTGTACATGGATAAGTTGTAGACTTATTTTTCATTACACGTAATTGCTGATTAGACATTCTGTATTTTAGATCTCGTACATTTAGACGTAGTGACCTGAAAGCCCTGTAAGAAACACATCTACAATTAAAGCACTGATATATGAGCTCACTGACCCTCTGTAATAAAACAACAATCTTCATATTATTAAGTCGTCTCATAAGTAAATCGGTTGTCTAAGTTTGGTGTTTTGTAAAATTTTAATAAGGTTTTTTTTTTTATAAAGGCAATGCAATTTACAGGACGCGTTGGTTATTATTGCGTATTGTGAATTTGTGAGAATCGTCAATCTTTAATACAAAGAATATAAAATGGAGGTGATAAAGTTTGATTGTACAGCAGGGCAGGCTCTGCAGTGATGGCGTCAAATCGTCGATGGCGAAAATTCATAGCGGCCCTATGCTCCAACGTGGAGTGACAGGATATGAAGGAATGAATGACGACGATAAAGTTTGAGATTAGATACAGAAAACAAGATTTTGAAACCGCTGCTCGAAGGATATGTGAAGGAGGTGAAAGAATCGTTGGTGAGCGTGTAGCACAGCGATAGTTCCAGCGTTTAATAAAGGAACAGGAGACATTGAAGATTTACAACGTCCTAGAAGACTTAGATATGGAATGTAGTTTTGGAAGAAAAACCACAAAAATGTACTCGTAGAATGTCAGAAGAACTTGGTGTTTCACAATACATCGCCACATTAAGATGCTTAGAAAATTATAAGGAAGTTGTAGGTTGAATTGAATTGAATTTACGGGAGGGGAGCACTATGTTCCAGCAATGCGACGTATTACAGTCTATTGCGCTAACCCTCAAGCTAGACGCATTCCCAAACCCACACCGGCTGACTACACTAAGGTTCGCTGCGTACCCAGGTTTCGTGCAGGCAACCCCCCCGTCGTCCCTAGGCCAGCCCCCACCGTGCGTCGCCAGCCGGCATTCCTGGAATGCTATGGAATGATGACGAAATGGAGAAATGGTGACGGAATGATGTAAATGCCTAATATTGGGGAAAAACGGGAGAACTCCGAGAAAAAAACCCATCTGCGATCTTGTCCGCCACAAGTGTCACTATGGATTTTTCAATGAAAAATCCCACACCTGACTGGGACTCGAACCCGGGCCGCCTGCGTGACAGGTCAGAGGTCTGACCACTCAACCACCGCTGGGGTGAAGTTGTAGATTCGTAACTCATGAATTGACATCTGAATAGGTCTAACACAAAGTGGATATCTGTCGTCAAATTAGCGCTAATCCCACGGATGATAGGTTTATGAGAAGAATTGTCAAATGTGATAAAAATTGATATATTACCGCAACCCTGACACTTCAGAATAGTGGTTCGATCCTCTTTTACTTGCTAAAGTCGATGTTAAACAAAATCGATTCGGAAGTAAAGTAATATTGTGTCTGGCGGAATTTTGAAAGTGTTACTTACTGGGAGTTTGTTCCAAACGGACAAGTAACCAATGCGGATCTTTATTTTCAAAGGTTAGAATGAGTTCATGAAGTTCTGAGAGAGAGAGCTGTCCTGCATTAATTAATCGAAATAGAATTATCTTGTTACGGAGCAATGCGAGACACCATACCACTCGAACAACCAGGGAAAAATTAGGAATTTGGAGAAATTGAACTTCCACCAAGCGGCATATAGCTATGATCTTGCGCCTTCAGATTACCAACTGTTTCTATTCATGACCCACTTCCTTCGTAGAAGAAAGTTTCACAACTTGGAAGCCGGGAAGCCGTTATAATGGTATCACCGAATTCTTCGCAACAGAAACCAGAAACTGGTAGTCTACCGTCGCGGTATAAAAACCTCTCTTAAAATTGGCTCAAGACCATAGAATCTAATGGCATTTACTTTGAAGATTAGATCAATTTCTTGTCACAACACATTCGGAACTAAAATTTTGCTCTAAAATCGACATTACTTGTAAAACAGTATCTGCAATTCATATTAAATCCTTGTGTAAGTTTCTTGTTACAGTCCATGGAGACTTGCAGGTTAGTGAAAGGTTAAGACTCCCATCTCTTCTAGAATAGTGACGTCAGTCCTACGTGTTCGCCGACTTTACTCCCAAGGTAACATCCTTGGTACTCATTTCTGTTAGAGGCTGAGTAGACCCCAGAGCCATAGTGCGACCGGAAGGAATAGATAAATGGAAATGGAATCCGCGACTTTCTGCTTTATAGCAGAACTCATTAATATATACTATACCGTGCGTCTTTTCTATATCTAGGTTCTAGTAAATATCTCAAGTTACAGCCTAAATTATAAAACGTAGTACATTTTCTCAGTCATTTCACTTTTTTGCAATAGATTAAGTTTTGTTCTAGGACGGTGCATTCTTACGTATCGATAATACAATTTCGAGAACTAAGATTTAAGAAACGACTAATAAAGTTTACAATTTCAGTAGAATGGATCGCATTTTAAGATGATGTTCTTAAGAACGGGAAGTTTCGATTCTATAAAAGTGAGTTAGAAAAGACTAGAGACCAAACAAAATAAAACTTACTAGACCATTAGCGAATTTCAAATGAATGGACCCAGTAAGAAAAGAAGTTATCAGGAATAAATTTAAAAAATCTACCTTTCAGCACATAAAATCACAAAGATATATTGGAAGGACATAATAAATTAAAGACAGATAATACAAGATTATCAAATTGAATGATAATATCGTCACAGTTGATTCGTAAAAAGGCCACCTGCGTAGATGGGCGCGTTTGCCTACTGATCCACATCTACGTTCGGGTGTGGAATCCGTTCCCGCTTAGGCTGTTTACCTAGTTAGGACTTTTCTAGGTTTTCCCCAGTTATAAGGCGGATGTTCACATCATCAATTCCAACATCACCTAAAGAGCGCACAATGGGCCAATATCAGACCCTAAACGCACATTCATTCTGAGTTTGGCCTTCGAAAAGCCAGCCAGTTTTATCGACTTTGTTTTCGTTTATCTTTAGGTATTTATGTAGTTGATAGGTTGCTTTGTATAGCCTCTTTTCTCTAATAATAAAAATGTTTCGTGAGGTTTTCCCTATAGACTGTTAAGTACCAGTCGTTTGAAATCATTAATTGCGTCTCATTCTTGTAGAATGTTTTCTTAATATACATTATTTACTTACTTATAGTTTTTAAGGAACCCGGAGGTTCATTGCCGCCTTCGCATAAGCTCGCCATGGTCCCTATCTTGAGCAAGATTAATGCAGTCTCTACAATCAGATCCCATCTCCCTCAAATCCATTTTAATATTATCCTCTCATCTACGATTCGGCCTCCCCAAAGATCTTTTTCTATCCAGCCATCCAACTAACAATCTATATGCATTTCTGGATTCGCCCATACGTGCTAAATGTCCTGCCCATTTCAAACGTCTGGATTTAATGTTCCTAATTATGTAAGGTGAAGAATACAATACATGCAGTTCTGTGTTGTGTAACTTTCTCCATTCTCCTGTAACTTCATCCCTCTTAGCCCTAAATATTTTCCTAAGCACCTTATTCTCAAACACCCTTTACCTCTGTTCCTCTCGCAAAGTGAGAGTCCAAGTTTCACAACCATACAGAACAACCAGTAATATAACTGTTTTATAAATTCTAACTTTCAGGTTTTTTGAGAGCAGACTGGATGAAAAAAGCTTCTTAACTGAATAATAACAGGCATTTCCCATATTTTTTTCTGCGATTAATTTCCTTCCGAGTGTCATTTATATATGTTACTGTTGCTCTGAGATATTTTAATTTTTCCAGCTCTTCAAAGGATAAATTTACAATTTTTATATTTCCATTTCGTACAATATTCTGGTCACAAGGCAATCATATACTTTGTATTTTCGGGATTTACTTCCAAACCGACCGCTTTACTTGCTTCAAGTAAAATAGCCGTATTTTTCCTAATCGTTTCTGGATTTTCTCCTAACATATTCACGTCATTCGCATAGACATGCAGCTGATGTAATCCGTTCAATTCCAAACCCCCTCTGTTATCCTGAACATTCCTAATGGCATATTCTAGAGCAAAGTTAAAAAGTAAAGTTGATAGTGCGTCTCCTTACTTTAGTCCGCAGTGAATTGGATAAAACATCCAACAGAAACTGACATGGGCTACATTATATAGACTATTTCATAAAGTAAATATTTATGAGGAAATATTTATCTAGCATGTTCTTTTTTGTCTATTCTATAAGATATTTTGCAAAATTGGTGCAAGTTGGTATGCTTTTAAAGTAAAGAAACCATACAAGAGCAATGCGTATTTCAAAATAATGAAGTAAGACTTTGGGAGGTCAGCCTATCGGAGAAACATAGGAGACATGATGATAGAAACATTTTAAGCAGTTTTTCCTATGTCAGAAGTTATGTGTAGACTTTTTTACCAAGCAAATATTTTTTTTAGAAGAAAGCGTTTATATAGTCTACTATGTTCTTGTTTGTTAGTTGTTTGAGAAAGTTTGAAAAACTGAATCCTATTAGATACAAGATGTTAACGCTCTTAAAGTAGAGAAACCATGAAGGAGCAATGCGTAGGCCTACTTCAATGTACGAAAAGAAGACGTTGCGAGATCTAAACTATTACAGGAACATAGGAGACTTGTGAATGTTACAAATCAATACCTCTGCTAAGGTCTGGCAGAAAAGCGCATCGAGAACGAATTTCTCTGGCAAGCTTACGATATAATTATTTATTAGGGTTGTTTTATTGCACCGTGTCAGCACATGGGAAATGTCTGAGCTGCTTCGCAGGCTGTTCATTACGGCACGGACAGAGTTCAGGACTCGAAACACTGGAACAAACGTGATGCATCGATCACAAAACTTTCACCATACGGCCCTTGTTTCATATAACAATTGTTCTAATCAGACTGCTAGATAATGGAATGTTAATAAACTATCTGGAGTGATTCGTTGATAGTGTGTATTAAAATATAGTTCATTTTACGACTAACCAATATATTGGGAGAAGTCTAGACGGCCTGTCTTGGCGGAAACCAACAGAGTTCAGTCGTCTGCGTATTCAGTGGACTTCTTTTGTTATGCAAAACATATATAATATTGATTCTTTATGAAACCTGGTTGATGCCGCCAATCCTACTTCACCATTCCTATGTATTTTCAACATGGGTTCTAGACTATATCGTGTCTACAGATTAAAGTCATCTCTGAATATAAAAATATATAGGAAATGAACGTATTACATTTTACTGGGAAGAAAGCGAAATCCTAACATAATTTATTTTATATATTTTTTTATTTATACCGACAGAGTTGAGACCTTAAGGCCTTCTCGTACACTTTACCAGGTCACGTAGTATACAAGCAGTGAAATTTAACAAAAAGTTAAAAGAACAGAATACTAACATACGAGTATTACAAAAAATAATACTTACTTACAAATGGCTTCTAAAGAACCCGTAGGTTCATTGCCGCCCTCACATAAGCCCGCCATCGGTCCCTATTCTGTGGAAGATTAATCCAGTCTCTATCATCATATCCCACCTCCCTCAAAGCCATTTTAATATTATCTTCCCATTTACGTTTCGGTCTCCCCAAAGATCTTTTTCCCTCCGGTCTCCCAACTAACATTCTATATACATTTCTGATTCGTCCATACGTGGTACATGCTCTGCCCATCTCAAACGTCTGGATTTAATGTTCCTAATTATATCAGGTGAAGAAAACAATGCGTGAAGTTCTGCGTTGTGTAACTTTCTTCATTCTCCTGTAACTTCATCCCTTTCAGCCCCAAATATTATCCTAAGAACCTTATTGTCAAACACCCTTAATCTCTGTTCCTCTCTCAAAGTGAAAGTCCAAGTTTCTCAACCATACAGAGCAACCGGTAATATAACTGTTTTATAAATCCTAAAGTTCAGATTTTTTGACAGCGGACTAGATTACAAAAAATAATAGCATAAAAAATCGACACTAAACAATATGAAAATAATACCACATTAGAAAAAAGAAAAGAAAATACATATCTAGAGATTGGAACATAATAAAAGCAATTCAGTACAAATAATTAACAGGAAAAACATATGGAAAAATACAACAAATGGAATGTAATAAAATAATAAAAAAGAAAAATAGGAAATTTAAATAAAATCCACAATAAAAAAATTGTCGCAGAGAAAAGGGCTTAGGGTAAACATTGGTAATTTCGTGATACTTTCATGAAAATTAATTTAAAATGCAAATGCGTAAATATATCCTTATTCCGATTTTTTCATCTAAAAGACGATAATTTGCTGTACAAATCTGGAGACATAAGAGATTGGACACGTTATTGAAGAAGTGCCAAAAACCACTTTTACAACTTAAGCTAAAAGGTTGGTTATTTCGTTAGAACCTTGGTAATTTCGTGATATTACATTGATAATTTCGTGAGGGGTAGAAGAATTATGTAAAAATTCATTAAAGTCAAATGAAATTCTTATTTATTGTTACAAGACTTCAAACATAGTAATTCCGTCTAATATTCATAGCAAGAAAACATAGAAATACATATCAACACATAATAAGAATGAAATCAAAGTAAAAATTGAAATTGAAAAGGCATCTTCTTTGCCCTGAAAGGGTGAACACTTTTATTACGGACTTTACTATAGCCTATATTAATAGGGTAACTCCAAAAGTAATGCATAACATTTGTTTAAAAATTATATTTTTATCCTACAACTTTGCTATTTTCACAGAATGTAGATACATCCTTTAGGAACAAAATGTCACTTTTCCACATAATCCCGTCCCTTTCAACTGCCTTACGTAACCTAGAAACGAAGGCCTGTAGATCAGCACGGTAAAAGTCTGGACCAGCACGTCTGAGCCACTCTTTAGCAGCGTGCACAAGGGAGTCATCTTCTAACCTCGTTCCGCGAAGGAATCCTTCAGTTTACCAAAGAGATGATAATCGCATGGTGCCAGTTCAGGACTGTAAGATGGATGTTTCAGTGTTGTCTATCCGAATTTTCTGATCTGGTCTGTGGTCTTTTGACTGACATATGGCTGTGCGTTGTCGTGCAATAGCAGAACATCTTGCTTCTCCCGATGTCGTCGAACATGACTCAGTCGAGCTTGAAGTTTCTTGAGAGTTGCCACATACGCGTCAGAATTAATGGTGGTTCCGTGTGGCATGATGTCCACAAGCAAGAGTCCTTCTGAATCGAAAAACACAGTAGCCATAATTTTTCCTGCTGAAGGTGCACTTTTGAATTTCTATTTCTTTGGTGAATTTGCGTGATGGCACTCCATTGTCTGCCTCTGTCTCCGGTCCAAAATGGTGGAGCCATGGTTCATCTTCTGTCACAATTCTTGCAAGTAAGTCATCTAGCACTTATCATTGGCACTTAGCATGATAACAAATCAAACAGAAGCTACACTGAATTCATTGCGTCCCCCTTTTCTTTTTTGTTATCACATCTTATCTTCAGATTTCTAAAATTCGTATTGTAATACAATTTTTAAAATAATATAAAATGTAACGCTTAATATTCAACAAAATTTTGCCTCAAACAGCTAAGATTTCTATCAGTGAAGATAAGCCTATATGGCGACTACAGCTGTATCTAAAATTCCAAAAACATTTCCTAAAATTTCATTAAGATATAATAAATCTTTGTACCAAATATCATATGGCCACCTTTAGTAATAAGCCTGTAATGTAATTACAAACATCCAAAAAATTTGTACGCCTGAGAAGTCGACGCAAACTTGCTCTCTCCAAACATAAAAGCTCACTGAAGCAACTACAATAGTCACACAAAGTGTAGCTGTATGTTTCTGGAAACTGGACAACATATGCAATCTCTTGGCGGAAATTTGAATCTCGCAACACCATTGGTTAGTTTACGAAAGAGCAAAGAAAAAGTATAACGAAATAACCACTGCCACGAAATTACCAATGTTTACCCTATAATTTAAGGGAATCTGAATTGAAAAAGTGCAACTTTAATTTTATTTTTGAAACTAATAATGTCTGACAGTCTCTAACATGTTGTGGTAGAGAGTTCCAGAGATGAACTACAGAGATGGTGAAAGATGAAGAGTAGGAGGATGTTCTGTGTTTAGGAATGGATAGTGTGATATGGTGTTGTGAGCGAGTATCTATTTCACGATATGAGGACAAATGTTGAGAATGAGAAGTTTATATAGAAACCAGACAGAAAATTAGAGAAAGAAGGAAATAAAGAATGAGCTCAACAAAGAAAGAAATGAAGAAGAAATAAAAAGAATTCGGTGAAGGAAGGATAAAGAAGCTCACGAAGAAAGGTATAGTAAGATAATATAAAGAAACAAAGAAATGAAGAAGCAAACAAACAAAAGGAAAAAGGAAGGAGCTGAAGAAAGGATTACATAGATGAAGAAAAATGATTAGGGACCTTTGATTCCAGGAAACGTTGAATTATGTTAAATATTAGATTTTGCATTAAAGTGAATTTACCTTGGCGTTAAAGTGGTGTGGGGAGAGTTGACATAGACATTTGTAGTGTTTGTGTTTGAGCTTTCATATTAGTATTACAGTATTATTAAATATGTGACATTTTCGTGATATTAGCCTAATTGTTTTATTCTGTATTTGAATGAAGCTCTTGGATATGTTACCTTCGCTCGTTTCATGTCACGCAAACATTATTTTTGTAACGTAGTAATGTGTAATGCGGTCATTTAAAGAGCCCGCCACACCCACCTGTAGTGACGTTGATGTTTAAGCATACTTTGTAGATCCATACAATCGCTATGTTTAATGAACTCCATTAAAATTGCTACACTCTTGGTAATGCTTAGCCTTAGGATTGGTTTCTTTAGAACATGAAAAGTAGCCTATTATTATTACATAATCATATATCCTTACTGGGAGAGTTCTGTAACATTTCCCTCGCTAGTCACAATCAATAATATGTAGTCTGAAATACTTAGTTTAGGCTACCTATACAAAGTATTTAAAAGTCGACCGGAAGTAAAAAATACAAAATCGTGTTATAGATCGACATTCCCTGTATAATATTCTTCATCGTCCTGTAGAAATAACACATTTATTATTTTGGAAGCGTCTTAATAAAGAACTCAAATTTCACCATTAGAGACCGGATTCACATAAAAAAATATATTACAAATAGCGTCATGAATTATTGTTTTATAAAAATTGGTATTCCTTGACAAGTATACCGTAAACAACGATTTTACAACGTTAATATAATTGTGCATAAAATACATTTTCAATGTAAATATTTTGTTTGCATTTTCAGTATTTCGACAAAAATGAAATGAATGCTTTTAATGGTACATACCATTTGTGAAGCTAATATTTATTAAGAAATTAGCGTTTTATTTATTTTATGTTCACTTCTACTAAATATACTAATCATTTACTTGTTGACGCTTAAGGAAATTTGATAACACTGTTACCTTCTACTACTCTAATGCATGGGTAACTTGTAATTAGGCCACAGTCGTCTCATTAGCTCATGTTCTGAGAACGTAATAATGAACTATGTGTAACATGGCCTCAATCCGTCATACACCTAATATATTTAGATACATTGCATACTACATGTATTATTTCCGTCAAACAAGATGTTGCATGTTTCAATATAACACACATTATGTCTGTGAACCAGGATCTCTTCAACAAAGGAACCTCTAGTATATTTCGTTCCACCATTAGGAAGCAGCTGTTTCTATTTGCTGAAAAGCATTGAAGAATGTGTACACTTGTATCTCTAGTCTTCAGCAAATATAAACTTCCAGAATGATCGCGAATTTTGTTCACTTTTACCGAATAAATGCTGTGTACCGTCTTTCTGATGTGTATTTACAGAGATAAACAATGAAAAGAATATAAGATGACGTGTCATCTGAAGCTTCCTGTTTCCCACCAAGAAAAATTAATTTTGCGCAGTTGTAACTTTTACAACAGACTTAAATATGTGACACTAATCCATTATATACTGTGTACTTGAATCTGTTAACAATGTTCATAGATGAAGGGTTCAGAACCATAGTGGGCCAAGCGCCATTTACTAAAACCTAGAAAACAAAGATTAAAATGAAGTTATCACCATAATTCAATGGAAATATATAGCAAGTAATATAAAGTATAAACTTTCAAACTAAATGATATGTCAACCTTCATTAAACTATGGTATTCACTTAACTTTAACCCTTGCTTTTTCCGTTTTTAACAAATGGCTCTTGGCCCACTATGGTTCTGAATCCTTCAGATGTTAATCAGGACCTATTATTCAGGATTCTAAAGCTTGGAGCTAAATAATCAAATAATTATCTCTGCAATTTTATCTGGATATTGGATGTTATTTTTTTCATTTAACGTTAAAATATTACCCCAGTATAAAGGCTACAATTTCTTCGTCAGTGGCATGTTCAACGAAATAATATGTAAAATAAGAAACCATACGGTGTAAGACGTCCTGTATTAAACAATCCTATTTCAGTCAGGAAATAATTTTTCAGACTACTACTTCTAAAATATAATCTAAAACGTTGAAATTCATAGTCATGTTAAGAGCTATTTTGAAATAAAGAATGATAATGAAGATTACTGCAAGGGATATTGGTGACATTATAAAGAAAAATACCCAACATTTATAAATCACAATGTATCTTTAGAAGATAAGAGACTGCACTATGATGCACAGTAGCTGCTGACGGGTATGCTCTATCCCTCTCTGCCTGCTGCACGATGGTGCTTTTGATGTTGCTCCGAATACCCTTTACCCATTTCAGCGAGTGCTGACGATCACTGCTCTAATGAATAACTGTAAGAATAAATGATTGACAATAATAGTTACAGGTACACTAAAATACATATAGTCCTATTTGCAGATGCTGTTGTTTAGTCAACTGTCCGAAGACAAGTCTGAACCTCACAAGTGATACCAACAAGGCACCACTTATGAGGCAACTATGCCAGGAGGTAGTGGGGTAGGATGGCCAGTTTCTTTCCCCCTCCATTGCATACATCGCCCACTAGCTACATATTACACTAGTCAGATTTCAGATGCATACAAACAATTGTTCTTCCTCTGACTCCTGATACATCGCCAAGGAGATGGCTGCCTGATAATAGATGTACATATGAGCCAGAACCTCAATCAGAGGATAATTGCAGATGATCAGGTCATATTAGTCACCACAGAGGATAATTTCAGATATCAATGCATTTTCAGAAACATTACCACAAAAGATCTTAATGCGGAAGTTTCTCTTGAAAAATCCAAAATAATTGCATGTCATGGCAAATATCCTGGATACAAAATTGGAATAAAAAGCACAAATGAAAGAAGAAGCTATAGAAATAACGCTAGGAAGCAGATGGCCGAAAGCAACCCCACGTTATCGTCCTTTCTGTACAAGATCTATTGGATGACATGAATCCATAGAGCGCACAAAGGATCACTAGTTCCTAAGTTTGTACTGGTTGATGATGATTATGTTCATGACATAATGAGGATAAAGAGGTGATGATCGTGACGATTACAATTCTTGTATAAAAAAGTTTTTTTTATTTAAGGGCATCATCCAAAACTTCACCAATTTCGGAGGGATCTCATAATTTTATTCTGTATTTATAGTATTAAGTGTTAATGATTAGATTATAAGCTGCAATAGTGAACAAATTTTAGACAGAAAGTTGTAGAGAGAGCAAATACGAGTATGGTTATTCTGCTAATTTTCATCTACAGAATCCGAAATTGAAAGCATTTGTTCCGGAGTTTGCTCTTAGATTTTGAATTATAGCATTCTAAATAAAAATATTTAGGCTATAATAAAACTGGATAATGTTATGACAGAATAATACAACTACTATGATTCTTTATTAATAGGACAAAGACCAGCATATAATTAATTAATATTATGCTTTTGGAACACATTTTAAATCATATTTACTTTGACGCTGGTCATGGTGGATCAGGAAAAGGCCTCTTTAGGACGATCTTTCTTTTATGGACTGTCGCATCTTCTTTTTGAAGAAACCAGCACTATTCTCTCAACATGGAGGGTTCTCTCACTTACCTTAATATCGCAATTTTATCTATAAAACGTCGTGGTAAAACTACTCTCCTTGTTGATCAATGACTGCTCCCGAGTTATTCGGAAATAAATAAACATGTTGATGCAAGAAATGAACTTTAAGAAAAACTGTACACCCGAAACATCTATAGTTCTGTAGGAAATTCTCAATTTAGTTTATATCTTTGATCCTTTTGTTCCCAAACATCCCTTTACATCTGTTAGAACATTTTCAAGCTAATTGCTGATCCTGGTTTAGTTCTTAGTTGAACTGTTGCCCTTTGAGTAGTTGGGATTCAATAGATAAATATTTATTTCAGTTTGATGTCACTCAAACCAGGAAAAACTTCTCTCAGATATTCAACACCAAACCATCGCCTCTTTTGTATATACCATTTAAAATATCTTCGTAAGTCCTGACTTCATATGCATAGTTGGACTACGCACATTCCGAGGTTCAACTAATGGATCGCCTTTAAATATCTTTACAACAATGTACGGTATTCTTCTCTTCTTATCCATTCCTTAATGGTATAGAGTTGTAATGTATAACGTCTATCCCGTAAACAAAGATTGATCTTTGCGTAGGTCAATCAATTTATGATCACTACAAATATACTAACGTTCCTTCTTATTTAATAGCTTAAGGACCTCGTATAGCCTATATTTCCGAAAGTTTAAAGGGAACTACCAGTAGAATAAGTCATGAAGCAAGAAGTGAAGTTCCCTTACTGTCATTGTGCAATAACATTGCTTTTCAGCTCATTTTAGAGGCATGAATAAATAAAAGCCACTCTGCCGCACTGTGTTCGACGTCTAATATCATTAAACCACTTGGGCCTACATCAATTCACGCACTAGCACCAACGTCCGTTATAAGAAAATGTAGTATTAGGTATCTGTTTCTGTTTCGGAATAGTATTACCTTTATGTCTTTATTCAACTGTCTCCATTGCTAAAAACGAGAGACTGTGGTCGTCAGCGTCTGATAGAAATGAGTACAAGGGTCATTTTGTTCTGGATGAAGGCAGCAGATATGTAGGATCGACATCCCTGTTCTCGTTAATACCGATTTTTAACCTCCCGCTGCCCAGTCAACCTTTATGCCCTGTTATGGTAATGACTAAAAATAAGCATGTTGACCACCCTACTATTGAGGACGCCAGCAAGCGATTTTATACTGTATTTGACAAAATTACAATTTAGTTTCTCTTAGATCCAGTTGTACGATTGCGAAATAAATCTTAGAATAGCTAACCGTGGAATAGCCTAACTGTAGAATATGGAATGAATGAATGAATGAATGAATGAATGAATGAATGAATGAATGAATGAATGAATGAATGAATGAATGAATGAATGAAGTGCATTTATTGATACATAATAATACAAACTCATGTACACAAGATCCTTCGCACGAGCCCGTACGGCCATTCGTGCTGTAACTATGCACAGTTTGAATTTTTAAAGAAAACAAAAATAATACTACTAATAACAAAAGGGTAAAAACAACAGTTATTATTATTACTACCGTTGTCATTAATTATCACAATTACAACTAATTTAACTTCATACCAAATTTCCCAAAAATAATAAAAATAAAATAAATGTAAGATATGAAAAAAAACATACTGAAACATATATATACAATTAAACTCAATTCCTTATTAAAATTGCAATAAATAATCCAAATAATAAATATAAAGGTAAGACATAAAAAATATATACACACGCAATAAAAACACAAATAGAAAAAAAACACAGTAAATACAAAAAGAACATTATTCCCTAATTACCTTATTCGCTCAGTGTTAATACTACTCAATACAACACTAATAAATAACTCTTCCCCTTATTTCCTCGGCCCCCTCCCCCTTGACCAGTTCCATCCTCAGCTGTCGAACTTTTGCCATCAATTTTCCCACACTCTCACATAATTTAGCGTTATTTAATATATCGTATGTTGCCAAATGCCCCCTGCTAGATGTAATGAAAGACTCTGGCTCAGAGCTTCTGTGGCTTCACACTCCGTTAAATATGGGTGATGTCTCGCCTCTACCGCAAAGAGAACATATTCTCACCCCCTCTTCGTTGACTATTTTAAGTGCCCTCCAAGCTCCTAGACGAAACCAGGTTAAGCCCAGTCTGCCTTCTCTGCTTCCTCCATAGAGGTATAACTCGGGTCCCCAATTTGTTTTTATCGTCGATTGAATCTCCAGAGCAACCTTGTCCCTACATTCCCCTTCTGTTATTTGCCTGTCTATATCCTTCAGGAGTTTCTTGACTTTCCGCCAGGCATTTTGCTTGTTCCTGCAATCTTCCCCGATTATAATAAATCCCATACCTATTTCCTCCAACCCTCTGCGTATGTAGAATATGGAGCTCCGTGTTGTATGACGTTCGTTTATTCCAAGGTTATCTATTCCATAGTTAAGAAGATGGTATTTTGTTTATGAGCTGCATTCACAATACCAGTATTTATTCTGTAATATTTCTGAATATGTTATTACTATTTTGTCTACGGAGTTTATTATAAACAAATTAATGAACTGAAAGGAATTATAAATAAAAACTGTAAGATATAAGATACATTTAAGCTACTGGAGATAGTGAATGTCTATAATAAGGTGCAAGGAAAAAAAAACAAACAAAAACTAATTTCAGTCATGTTATGTCATATAACGTCTGTCAAAAGACAAGATAATGGGAGTCTGTACTATGTTATTTAATGCTTATAATAATGCCACAAGAACTTTAAAATTTAAACTGTAAACTTAAAAGAAAATGAGACTCGCTTATAAATTTTACAAACTATGAAATCAATTAAATTGAGCATTTCTTTGACTAGAGTGAGCATATATAGAATATTTATTTAATATTTATTTTGTGTCTAATTAAATACCCTTAAAACTATAGACTGAGGTAAAATTAACAAAGAAGATTAGTTGTTCATATGATCAAAATGTTCCATATACGATATACTTATAAAAACAGTAAAAAAAAACTCTTTTACACTGTGAAGTCAAATAGCAGCCAGCATTATTATCTGTTACTGTGAGCTTCCAGATTTAATTTTTATGAACATATTGTAAGAAATGAAAGAAAGGTAGTGGAGAATGGAAAGAAAATATAGTTAATTCTGCTAGAAGCGCAATTGAAAAGAGCCACAACTGGTTCGTCAAGCTTATCGCAAATCGGTTGAATCAGTGACGCGGCTATAAAATAGCCAAATGATGGTCTAAATTCAACAGGGCGATAGTGATAATTACGGTTAACTGTAATTGATATTTCCTGTACAGCTTGAAAACGAGATGTTACACAGTACACAGTTTTATTTCATTGACGAACAGAATTAAATTAACATTAACATGTGCACCAATGGACTTGTTGCTGAAATGTTGCATTTAATCATTTATGCAACGGATTCTAAACATTCGATATGTCATCCAGTGGAATAATAGGATAGCACACATGGAGCATCGTTTTTAACAAGGATCGTATGAAACTAATTTTTAGATACGAGGAAAACAGGAAATAGTAATTACTTGTAGTTTATATGTAGAAACTTCTCTTAAATCAATCTGTGATTCTATATATGTATAATGCGTTCAGTAAGATATTATGATTTGGCCTGTTATAAAGATTTTCTTGTGTAATATCACAATCGGTTTTTGTTTTGTCATTGTGTGTCATCCGTTTTGTTTTGTCGCTTTCGTGAATTTATCCAAAGGAATTGAAAACCTCGTCTGTTATTTAAGGACAAACGATGGTGAAAATATGTCATTTTTAACAAAAAAGTAACATTTATAGTTTTTAACATTAAGAAATTGTTTATGGTCTAAGGCTCTGAGAGAATTTTGTGCACTTATGTCCCTCTAATTGCATGTTCCAGCTGCCATTTTAAGAGGCATATGCATGTGTTTACATTCATTTAAAATATTTCAAACTCATTTTTCTCTGCTTTTGTTTCTTGCACATTTTGTTTTGCTAACAATATTTTTTATCCTATAAAATCTGTACTACATGGATGATTTTTTATAAAACTTCTTTAGAATGTGGTTAACAAAACATACTATAAGGTTTTTCTTTAAGTCTTACATTTTTTTTTAATATTACTTTTCTTGTAGGAGTTGATACTTATTTTGGTGTTTCTAGAGTTCACAATATAAATAATGTTTTCTTTTCTTTTGGGTAAAAAATGAAAACACTGTACCTACAGTAAGTTTTGTTTTCGGGTGTTTGAAAGTTATAAAAATGGAATATAAATGAAAAGTAATAAAATTGTTTGGAATAATAGCCACTTTTCAAGGAATAATTTAAATTTACGAAATTATTACATAAATAATTCACACATTATTAAACAAAATTAGATGAAAATTGGTATACTCACTATATATAAGGAGTATAATAATTGTACAAAATTTTAGACTTCTACCTTCACTTTTTAGAAAATTGAAATTTCATCTCGGTGTACCCTTAAGAAAACTTCGGTACATTAAATAATATATATGATATGCATAAATCACTCGTGATTTAAGACGGCGCTTATTCCTTCGGATCCCGGCCATTCAGTCACTCATAACGAGTGCACCTCCGCACATATGTGGACATTGTCCTACGTTCATAGATAACTATGACGTAGTGCAGAGGGCAGGCCACTAGAGGGAACCCAAGAGGTGGAACTTAAACTGAGACGATTCGATCCGACACCGGGATGGGAATCCGGTGTGGCTTAGTAGATAAAGCATCAGCACGTAGAGCTGAAGACTCGGGTTCAAATCCCGGTGCCGGAGAAGATTTTTCTCCGTTCCACTACTCTTTCATCTTAAGAAAACCATTTCGCGAAAGGAATAAAAATGAAGAATTAATCAAATAAATGCATCAACGGATGCTATTATTGGCTAAGATAATTAAAATACTTACATCGCAGTGTAAAGAAAGAAGCCATCAAGTGTTAACTGTTGTAACTACACACAAACAGGAAAGTAATATAAATATTCCTTTTTATTGTAAACAAAAATGAAATATAAGAAGGACATTTAATTAAATATAAAATCATAGATTTGAAAAACAATAAAACAAATTTATTGTGTATACTTGATGCTGAGGAGTTCTGAATGATTGCTTCTGAGTTTATTGATAATTAGGTTATAGTGTTCCTTATTGATTTGCGGAAACAATTCCTAACTATGACTCATAAGACAAAATTGACTGTATAAAATCGACAATACTGCTGTGATAGATGGCTCTGATTGATTGAAACTCAACGAATTCTTACACTTCATTAGTGAACTTGTATCTCAGCGAAATTACCCTCTAATTTTGATTTGAACACATATTTACTTTAATGTACTGAGGACATGATTGACCCTTAAGATAGTTTTCAGTTGTAGCTCAAATGTGGCGTACAAATACAGAGGATACGGATTCATTTCCGACAAAGAAGTTGGGAATTATCTCTTTTGTATAGAAGCTAAGTTTATATTTCCCGTATCGTATTAATTCTCAGCCGTACAAACTGTGTCCTTCCACAAGTACAGAGAGTCGTAATAGCTCTGAATGACCACCAGAGTCTAGGGATTACCGAGCGGACTCGTGCTGCGAGGACATCGGATCCATTCCCGCTTTTTTCTGAGGTTACTCCAACTGGAATAAAAATGTCAGTAATCGCATGACGACTCATATGACTAATTCCATTGACACTATAATGTCAGAAAAGACAAGAGTCGTTAAATAACCGATAAAAATAATTTTGAATGCCTGATCTTGATTAATAATACTGAAAGGAAAAGGATGTCAGTATTTGAAGGGAGATCACGATGGTAATTTTATTTATTTATTTTTTATTTTAGTATGTTATTTTACGACCCATTATCAGCATCTTAGGATATTTAGCGTCTGAATGAGATGAGCGTAGCCCCCGGCATAGCTCGGTCGGTTAAGGAGCTTGCCTGCCGATCCGAAGTTGCTCTTGGGCGCGTGTTCGATTCCCGCTTGGGCTGGTTACCTGGTTAGGTTTTTTCCGAGGTTTTCCCCAACCGTAAGACAAATGTCGGGTAAGCTATGGCGAATCCTCGTCCTCATCTCGCCAAATTTCACATCGCTATCACCAATTCCATCGCTAAATGTCCTCGTAGTTGATACAGCGTCGTTAAATAACCAAGTAAAAAAATATGAACGTGATAATGCCAATGAAATGAGTCCGGGGTCCAGCACCGAAAATTACCCAGCATTTGCTCATATTGGGTTGAAGGAAAACCCCGGAAAAAACCTCAAACAGGTTACTTGCCCCGACAGGGAATCTAACCTGGGCCACCTGATTTCGCGGCGAGATGCGCTAACTGTTACTCCACAGATGTGGAAACAATAGTAATAGTAAGGTAACTTTTATAATTATAAGTTCGTTTTAAACTTCAGGGGCTTTCTAGGGATATTATATTGCTAATATGAGGGTAAAAATGGCATAGGAAGAGAACAGCATGGAAATACTTGGAAAAACCTCCACAGGAGCACTGTTCATAAACAGTGTCATAGAATCGCAGCATTTCGTGATGAAAGTCACCTGCCAGAATTAGAATTGGACTAAAAGTAATTTAAATTGCGACATACGGCAGAGAAAAAACCTGGAAAATAATACTGAACCGGTATTGAATCTCTGCTACAGAATAGCTTTTATTCTGCGGAGTACAATACATGGCTACATGTCCTTTGAATGCTTTTCAGCCTTTGTAATAGTTATAAATTATTTTCTCCCTTTGAATTTGATGTCGAGCTGCTTTATAGATCGGCGTAGCGAACTCGGCTTTTTATTGAAATTCGATGAATTACAAGGAATTACGTTGCTAGAAATGTCCGAATCCTTTCGATAAATCTGTTTGCGCATTCCGATGACGAGATTAATGTAGCTCACATATAATTTGTGATGTAGGTATTGTCTGCAACGACAGGAACAATGAACTTTTTGCTAGCTTGAACATTGCAGAATTTTCATGTTCATTTTCTATTTTCTGCCCAAGGACAGATTTTTCACTGCAGACCCAGCATTCTCCAATCTTCCCTATTTTCCGTCTTCCTCTTAGGCCCATGGTTCACTTAACCTCAGCGAACCTGAAGAAGCTAGAAGCCGTGAAACCGTCATACCTAAAAAGAGCTCTTCAAGTGTCAAGAACAACGCAAACGAGGCTGGTATACCTACTAATGGACACGGATTTCTTCGTAAGAGAGCTGAAGACGAGCAACTGCCTTCAACCTATACCAGCATATGAGGTCCACGTTAGGGAAAGAGAAGAAAAAGCAGCAGACGTGGACCAGGAATTTCTTCAGACGCCAGCCATGAACACGGAAGAATGGAAGAAGCCTAACTTCGAGCTACGTCACGCCTTCACGAGGACGGCGGCCCACGGGTTCCACCATAGGATTTGTGCCAAACGAGGATACCACTCGGCCTCAGAGCAGTGCATCTGCACCCTTTGTGGGCACAGCTGCAGTCAGTACCATATACTACTCACCTGCCAAGCAAGGACTGAGACACTAACGTTCTACGCAAAAGAAGACAACTTTTGACTAAAATGTAACAATGTACACATTGTGTTTAATAAATCTTATTATAAATACGGTTAATCTAAAGATTATGTTAAACCTAAGTTAAACCTAACCGTGAGTTTAACTCAACTTTCCGTATTACAGAGTCTCGGTTAAGTTATACCGTAGTGGAATACGATTGGAATTACTGCTAGGAAAGAAAAGAAGACGATCGCAACTGTTTAATTATATTATTGATTTAAAATAGCCGACGCTCATGCAGAATTTTCATTAAGAAACATCTTTGTTCTTCGATGTCATAGTGAGTATCATAATAAAACCTAAAGAGGATCAATACCGCGTACTTCAGTATACTTGTCAGACTTAACCTCAAATATTTTCTTAACGCTGCGCTGGTTACTAACGTTATACTGGGTGTTCAGTTCAAAGAGTGTCATGGCTCGCTGAATGCCGTCATGTGGCTAGTCGTTGAGCCTAGAGAATTCAATCTTCCTACACTTCCGCAGAGGTGTATCATCTATCTGACAAAGAAGTTGCCTAGCAAGTACGGCGTTCATTCTGAAAAGTACTTACCGGTACGTACGGTGACGCCGGTAGTGGCAGGAGTGTGAACTGCTTCGAAACATGTACTGAGGTGAGTTTTTTTCTTACTGTCGAGATATGGAGGGAGTGTTAAGACGATTACTTACAGTACGTATTTGTTGACATTAATTTCGACGGTCAACATGGACACGGAGCATTTGATTTGTGTTGTGGAATGTTGCCGTGCGCAAACGATGATAACAAATACCCTGCGTACGATTTGGCCTCGCAAAACAGTTCGAAAGAGGTTATGGTAGCACACAGACCGTACAGACCGCCATCTGTTGCTACGACTTTCAAGTTATTCCGTACACGTTCTCAAGTTCAGATTGAACGCCTTGATTAATAGGTAACTTCTCTGACATAAAAGCTGAAACTCGCTTCAAATTGCTGACTCATCAACAGTGACGTCATGAAACACTTTGAAATGAACACCCAATACTCCCAAAACAATGCAACCAAACTAAACCTTGCGTGACCATCCGCGACGTAACTCCATACAGAATCAACTGAGTAATGAAGTAATAATATTAGTGTGCGCATTTTATGTGTTGTCTAGAATATTTATGAAACAGAATTCAGTCAAACAATAAAATTATTTTTATGAGTGTAGTAAAATTAGGTAATATTATTGTTTATAAATCAGAACCCATAGTAAATATTACCAGGAGACTGTCTGCCACACACAGTACAATGCGCAATAGGTTTATAGTAGATTTATGGACACCTTAGAAATCTTCTATCGTTTTCAGTATGCCTACTACCAGAGGAAAAATAGCACAGCGCAACTACAGGGACATCACTTTATTTTTACCAACATTTTTAACATTATCCTGGCTATACTCGGAAATACTGTTACCCCCTTCCATTACAGGAGTTTGGTGTTACTAGTGGAATATGTAAACAAATCATTTTACTAGCTATTGGAGGAGAGAAAAGTAGTGTATTCATTTATGTTACAGGGAAATACGATATTAGGATTTTCAGTTTGATCATTACTTTTACGGTATTTTATCAAAATACAGTAGAGTAGTAACATTTTTTTTTCACAAACTCAACTCTTCAGGCGGTTTTATTCATTATAATTATAATGGCTACTTTATTCAGCATATTACCGTACTTTCGGTAACTCTAATCTTCACTTCAAAGTTATTCAGTCATGCTACAACCCGTACCTGTGCGAAATAAGCAGGGCTGGGTTTTTACGGAGATCGCAGAAATCACGACATAATAGATATAGCCTACTATAGATTTTTACTAATCTTTACGAATTAAGTGATTCCGATTAATAATATGCGGATAAAACAATCGCGAAAAGGAGTTCTAATAGCGAAATATGGACACATTCGCGAATTATTATTATAGTGTCGTTTTATAGCGAATTTCATATTCTGAGTTCTTTTTTCGGACATTTTTTTTTATTTGAATTTGTTGCACATTCAAGTAGGCTACATTACATGGTATTCCAGGTGTTCTCATTACTTTAGTGAATCCAAAAGACGGAGAATTCAACATTTCACTAATAATTTGAAAGTATTAATTTGAGGGCTACAAGTTTTTTTTTTTTTTTCGTTTTTAATGAATATGTGTTAAATACAGTCTCAATCCAACAAATATTGTCTATTGGCCATACTGCACCTTCACCAGAATCCAATGAACCTTTAATGTTATTTATTTGGAAAGTAATATTCATACTGAGTTAATATTCCAATTTAAAAAAATTGTATTTTCCAAAATTTCCATTAATATCCAACAAAAGTACCAATCAATCTCCAACAATCTCCGCCGGCACCAGTATTAAAAAACACAAATGATAAAATTAATCTCCATAAATACCTGCCCCTGGAAATAAGCTTCAATAATATAGGCTCTTCCTTCTATGGAAAACGCAACCATATTTCTGAAACACACTATACTCTGTACTCTTTACTTCACTGCTAGCAGACTTCGAATGCAACAGTGGCCGTAAGTTTGTGTGGCTGACGGGAGCAAGAACATTACTGCAAGGGGTGGGAGTCAAGTACATTCAGAAACGCAGGTACAATAAAAATGCAAGTAAAAATAAAGTGATGTCCCGGTAGTAACTGATGCAGAGATTCGAAAGAATGTTTTCAAAAATAAAAAAAGAAATCATTTATCTTTTCAAATAATCTTTAAATTCAAACCCTAAAACACATATGTTTGCACTTTTTCATTCTTCTGTAGCATGTTGTATCCGGGTTTCAATTTTTCGAAACAAGGTTAGGACTGTCTGCTTCGAAAGCCTCAATCTGATTTAAAACCTATGATCATTTATATATATTTCAAAGTGGTTGCACTCTATTTCGAAAAATTCTTGGCCGCGTGGTCGTTCAGTAATTTTGAGCACTCACTTACCGTCACTCATAAGTTCTTGGAAAACATCTGCCATAACCATGTGCATTGCGGGAACCGCCATCTTGTACTGTTGAGCCTCGAACTGCTGTTTAAACGGCAGAGAACTGCCGATCAAGTTAAACTCAAGTTAAGTCAAGATTAACTGATAGTTAAGGTTTATAATACGAAGCAGAACGAAGAACTTCAGTTTGAACTGAACGTAAGGTGTAAACGGCGTTTATAATACCGACCATTAGTCTTCTCGTACTATCCACACACCTTAATATTGTCTTATCATATGATATCTTCTTCTGCCCAGAACTTCTCTCCTGTTCATCATTTCTTCCAATGCATCCTTCAGTAGGCAGTTTCTTCTTATCCAATGACCCAGCCAATTTCTTTTTCTCTTCCTGTTCACTTTCATCATTATTCTTTCTTCACCGCTCTTTCTAGAACAGCTCCATTTCTTAACTTGCCGTCCATTTCACACTCTCCATTCTTCTCCATTTCCACATTTCAAACGCTTCCAGTCGTTTTACTTCACTTCGTCGTAATGTCCTATGTTTCTGCCGCATACAATGTCATACCCACAAAGAGCACGTCACCAGTCAGTCTCTTTCTTAGTTCTTTTTCCAGAGTTTTTATTAAAAGCTTCCTTGGCCATTGCTATCCTTCTTTTCACCTCCTGGCAGCAGCTCAGTTCACCCCAAGCTGTTTACTTGTTCCACTGCCTCATTTCTAAATCGCACGCTTACCTTCTTTATACAGGGTGATTCAAAACCTCTACGACAGACTCTGGGGGGCGATAGATCTAACAATAAGGAACAATTTTTGTTAAACAACCTATGTCTTTTGACGCGTCGTTTCGAAGTTACCGTTGAATATGTTTTTGCGCGAACGTACGTCAATGTATGCGAATGTGTGCACCCCTGTTTGTTTGTTTGTTTGTTTGTTATGTTTGTAAGAGACGATAAGGGTTGTTGTTCTTTATTTACGTTTAATGTTCAATACCTTTTCCTTGCAGTTCAGTGTAATCATCAATTAAGAATGGATGTCTACGTGGTCTTCCACCAATGCGCCGGGGACGAAGAGACCCATCGTCTCGAAGGCGCTGATAAAGTCGAGCAAACATTGTGTGGTGAGGGTGATTTCTGTTTTGAAACTGTTGTTGGTACATGTGGAGAGCTCTTCTTCCGTTTCCGCAAGCCTCCCCATAACACATTACCATGTCGGCTAACTCGGGAAAAGTGTAGACATCCATTCTCGATTGATGATTAGACTGAACTGAAAGGAAAAGGTATTAAACGTAAACAACAACAACAACAATCCTTCTCAACATTTCAACAAACAAACAGGGGTGCACACTTTCACATACATTGACAAATGCAGCGCAAAAACATTTTCAACTGTAACTTCGAAACGACGCGTCAAAAGACATAGGTTGTTTAACAAAAATGGTTTCTTATTAACAATTATCACCCCTCAGAGTTTGTCGCAGAGGTTTTGAATCATCCTGTATTTCTTCCGATAATCATGGCCTTTTTGTTTGCATTATCTTCATCCCATATTGCTCACAGGTGTTATTTAGCTAGAGTAGCATATCTCTTAATATCATGACAACAATGTTGGTGGTGGTGGTGGTGGTGGTGGTGGTGGTGGTGGTGGTGGTGGTGGTGGTGGTGGTGGTGGTGGTGGTGGTGGTGGTTGTGGGTAGTTAAGTAGTAATAGAGCACAGCACAGTTACATCAAATTACAGAATATTAGAGACACATAGACTACAGAAATAAAATATGTTCCTTGTAGGCGGTATGAGGTAGATTGCTGCCTAATCCTTTAGTAATCCATCAATGAGATTCATGTCGTGACGCTGCAGCTGCAGGGGCGGTACGCGTTGCATTATGTAAGGGAGAAGCTCTGTCAACATCACAGCCTCTCGCAACGATCGAACTTCGCAGATCTGTTGACGATATTGTCTCTGTTAACACATACGCGGGATGGTAACGTAGTATATTTACCCGTAAATATCTTTCCAATTTTTTAAAGTTCATACATTTACCTAACATAAGTATTAATTATGTACGTCTTGTTCTTAAGACTTAGAGAGTATTAGTACACTGTGAAAACAGTATCATGTGTTGAAATACTAATATACGTTACGAGAGCGGTATGTTGACGTTTTCATGGTCGAAGAAGAGATTGAAAAAGCGAAACGTAGTTGAGCTTTTTTAATTTCCGAGAACATGAAAACAAACATACCGCTCGTGTATCGTACATTATTTTGTACGAAGATCGTTTATTACATACCTGAAAGACGAATTTCTAATTAGTTGCAATGAAATCTCCATGTTGGTTTCTGTTTAATGACGGCAACTTCGGAACACCAAAATATCTTTCTTCAACATTGTTGCTATAAAATGTTTTCTGTGTTTACTATACTCCAGCAGGCCGTGATGTACGTCTGTCTTTTTTCCCCCCAGTCTATAAATGCGAACTTAAAACAAACGGTAAGGTTATGTAATGATTTATTTTTCATTTTAATATTTTAACAATATTATTTATATAACATATTGCGGTAATAACATCGGCATCTGGAATCTTGTTGATTTTTTTACGGCTTCCTTAATGTTACTTGTATCAGGAATGCAATAAGTTTCGTGGAGTAGTAGACTTTACTTAATTTTTGCAAATATTTAAAAAGAGTAATTAACATTGCAATTTAGGTGAAATTGCAGTGGTAAGTTTCCAATTTATAATTATTACTATGTTAAACGTCTCTAAAAATAATATGTTAAAGGCCTAAAGCAGTAAAATGAATGTCGCGCTTAAGCGGTAAGAAGAGGGAAATTGTTATGTGTGTTAGGCTACGTTGGGAATACTGAATGTGATATTTCACACTTACCGCGTATTGGTTCTGTGCGGAAAACAAGCAAATACGCACGATCTCGCATAAAGTAATTTAATTAATCATTATCAATTACTTGCTTAATAAAATTTTGTAGCATGTTGTATTTTTCTGAAATCAACATCATTAACTAATTTATGCTAATTGTCAGTGGCATATTATCCTTTTCTGACTACCAACAGCTTATAAAATTCATAACATTGATCATTGTATTGTTGAATTGATTTTAATGATATTGGTCTGAAAAAGACATTGTAATGGGAAGATTGGTTATGCACTGTAACTGACCACAGACGTCAGTTGAGCAGGGGAAGCAGCAGAAAGGCGTCAACATTTCGGCGAGACACTTATCACACATAATACGCCAAATGTTTTTATATGCAATGCATGTAATTTTGTGTATAAAAATGTTTGAATCTCCCAATTTTAACACTATTTCTACTGTAGAGAACGATGTAATTTCCCAATCGGAGAGATACAGGTTAACTGATAGCGAAGTATTGGACGGAGGTGGGAGGAACAGACTGGGGCTTGTTTACTTTTTCCATCTATCAGATCTTTCCATTGCGCTGTCTGTCTAGCTCTTGTGGAAGTTTCGTACGTATAGCACGAAGCTGGAAGAGTTGGAAGAACGTGAATTTATTGCGATGTCATAAACGAAATTGAACTGGAACAAAATTTTAAATGTAGCTACGTTACTAACTTTATACCAGACAAAATGTGTCACAATTGCTGGCAAAAAAATACCGCCTTTTATTATGGATAAAAAATTTATAATGACATGATTTCGAAGAATCCATATTAAAAAACTGTAACATTTGAATTCAAATTAAAAATTAAGTAAATATGTGGAATACGCTATTTAAATTACTATCATATTTTTACTGATATATTTTAATCATCTTATGATTTGATTATCTTTTATTTTAATTCATTTGATTCTCAGTGTACTCTTTCATTATCGAGTTAACCTAGACCATTTACATTCTGACTTCATCAGCATCATCATCATAATCATCATCATCAACCACAGGGATCAGACCTATTGGCCTGTTCCGTCTTCAAAGTTTATGTCGTCTGTCCATCTTGTTTTCAGTCCGGCTGTTATTTTGAAGATTCTCAGTAATAAAGTGTACTCTTTTATTATCAAATTAATCTAGAAAACTTTCATTCTGACTTCTTACTAATATCAAGTTCGTATTAAATAGCTTACAATAATAGAGTTATTTTCATTTTAAATACAATATTACCTTCATTTCTTGGAAATAATAATAGTACATTATGCAACGAGCCTATAATGGTAGTAATTAAGACGCGAGTATGTTTGTTTATGAAACGAGCGCAAGTGAGTTTCATAATTTTCATACGAGCGTCTTAATTACCATTATAGGCAAGTTTCATACGACTTTTTATGCTCGACCATATTTCTAACTTGAAATTATTCATAAGTATTCATGTTATGGTTATGTAAGTGAGGAGCGGAACTGACCTGAATTGTGAGATGTGCGCAGACGCGAAAGTATTGATTTTTTCCGAGGCACGAAAGTCATTGACCTTGATATAATCTAGAGAATAACATGAAGATTAGTCTTGATATAACCTGGAAATTGATTTAGAATTGAAAAACGAGATGACAAATTGAATTTATTTGAATATTATTTGCAATTGACGCTAATTATTATAGTAACAGAACATAACCTTCTGCGACAGTATTGGATTTCCAGCCTCCGTGACTTTTCGCTAATTGTCTTTCGATTGCATATCCGAGAATAATCGATACTTGCGGTTTCATAATGGTACAATGGTGATTTCTCATTGACTGTACAATGGTAAGAGAAATGTGTATAATTAGGTGTATAATTAGGCCTACTACATTTCGGCATGGTCGAGCATAAAATTTATTAAGCTACTGTATGTTCAATTTCCTCCACTCTCGAACATGAGTTTTACTCTTAAGATAGGAGGAGATATTTTTCATTTGTAACCTAAAACTGACTGAGGAGCTACGTTTTGTTGGAGAAAGACCGTTGTTACTTCAGCTCTTGTACTCCACGTGAATTTGACAACTTTCTTCTGCCCATGCCTCTTAAGTGAGGTTTCGTAATGCCTTATGATATTAAAATAATTTTTAGCACATAAAATAGTCTTAAGCAACAAAAAAATTATGGAGGAAGATGTCGCTTCAATCTATGACAGAGAGATGGTCAAGATATCTATTCTACTACAAATATGTTAGTTGTAATTGTGTAGTTATAATGCAGAGTTTACTACATTTTTTAGCATAATTTTATCCAGATTTTAGTGTTTTTCTTTACCAATGTTAGTGTGTACAAACTTCACTTCAGACTGAAGCTATTAAGAATGACACAGACATAAAGAAGTAGTTAGTACACCTCGCATGCATTGTGTTCGCGGTAAAATCAATAGTTTAGTGAACTACGGCTACTGTGAACACCGGTGACATAATTATGGCAGCTTATGCACGTCCACCTTCAAAGTAACTTCCTGAACTACGATGTATTTCTTCTAGGGTTAGTAATTGGTGGTGATTACTAGAAACGTTGAACCTCATAAATTTCGTTTTCTGTTTTTATTGTCACTGTTTTGAACTGTGTACCATCTTGAAAATTATCCTAAATTTTCACATATCTCTTATCATTGTACAGCGATCTATATTTTGATTATAAACTTTGATAATTTTCAGGGTTATGATTAGCCACTACTGCTGTAACACGATGGTTGTGAGTTGACGTTGTTCAAACAATCACATATATGATGATCTTCTGATCACTAGACAAAGGAAAATATTAAATTTAATATTCTAAACTATTCCTGCTAGCCATACAGGAACAAGGATTTTCACGATTCACGTTATGTAGAATGCAATTAACGCCAATAATTGCCATATTTCATAATGTTTTGATAAAATGTTCGTATTTCGTAACAAGTCTTCATACGGTTTTCATATTTTCCACAATATTTTCTCCTCTCCGTTAACATTTCTATACCTATCGCTGAATCGGGTTTTCCAGCTAATACAAAGAGAGCTTAAAGATGTTTGCCAACTAACGTTTTAAAAAATCCAAGCCACCCAATCCACCAACATCCCAAATTTTCTTTTAGAATCATTAAACTTGTAGCGTCAATTAATTTTAAAAACCAAATCAAAATAAGTGGTTCCTATTTCATCTTTGCTCATTATTTCGAATCCAATGAAATTTTTTTTCATTGTCATTTCTACTTACATATGTGTAAAGTAATATTTTAAAGGGGTTTAACCATCTATTTCGCTTTCTACTTAACTTCCTTTTTTTTTTTTTTCTTTTTTGCAACTTCATGCATTTTTCATCGTACAAAACAATATTAACTAACAGAAGGTGTGCTCTTTTGACATAAAATATAGAAAAGTTTCTTGTGTTGTATTGTAGACAGTGTTGAGTCCTGCCGATGTAATAACGTTTACCTCTCTTCAATGTAAAAGAAATGAATTATCTAGTTCTTACATTCAAGTAAGGATTTCATGATGCTGAAAAACTGTTTAATTATGCAGATTTATTGTACTTTGTTTGTTACAATATAAAAAATGTAGATAAAACTATACATTTTCAAAGCAGTAATTTTGAACCGTTGTGCCGCGAGAAAATGAACATAGTTGTCGTAGCAAAATTGGGAAAATAAAAATGAAAAGAACAGTAAAAAAAAGTGAGTCCATAAGAGTCAACTTTCAGCGAAAGTGGCAGGCACAAGTTAAAATTGAGTAAACACAGTGTAGATGTGCGAAGGCAGAGAAGAGAATGACTGACGTACAGCTAGTGTTGCCAGGTGAGTAAAGTTAGGATATCATACCAACCATGAATTGAATTTAAAGGAGAGGAACTATAACCTAGAACTCCGAGCTTATTAGATCTATTGCGCTAGGCGCATTCTCAACACACAACGGCTGTCTACACTAAGGTTCGCTGTATACTCAGATTTCGAGTAGGTAACCCCCCTCTCACCCCTAGGCCAGCCCCTTCCGTACGTCGCCAGCCGTCGTTCGGGGAATGCTATGGAACGATGCCAAAATGGAGAAATGTTGACGGAGTAATGTGAATGCCTAATATTTGGAAAACGAGAGAACCCTGAGAAAAAACCCCAACTGCGACCACTTCCGACACAAGAGTCATTATGGAGCAACCTTAAAAATATTGTATCTTACATGTCTTTGTAAAAAATTCCCCCCTGGTTTAGAACATGTGAATGTGCCACGGGATTTTAAATTACCTTACAATTTTAGTGTGCTATATGTTGAAAAAGGTTGAAAAAACGCTGGTTTAAAGGCTTATTTTGCAAATAATTAGATTGTAATTGCGTCAAATTGTTTAAGAATGAAGATATTTTAGCACTAAAATATTTCATATTTTGATGAAATTTCCTTCATAGTGTGCCGATTTCTACTGACCACTATATAGATTATACTATTTGTATGTACAATGCATTCTTGAATACAATTTACAGGCGCTCCACACTATCGGACTATGGAATTATTTACTCCTATTACGTATAATGAAAAGACATAGCAAGATTATACTCCACATTACATCTTGTACTACATATACTTATCTTCCTCATTGGCTGTCACAAGCTGACATAAACAACCCCTGTTCCATCTCAATGTTTCATCCTACTTATATCTTGTCTGTTACCCATCTTAAAATAATCTTTGCGTCTCTGCTGGTTTCATCTTGATGCTTTTCGACCTTGAAGTATAATCCTACACTTGAAGGTTCTGTCAGAAAGAAAGAAAAGCTCAGGGTTTTAGTTTCTTCAACTACTGGATGTATAATTCCACATTTTACATATTGTAAATAGACCACTTGGAAAACACCGGAAACTCTTACAAAATGCATTACGTTTAATTAAGTTAAGAAAAATAGTCTATAGATTCATGATTTAGACTCATTTCTCACTCAAGGAACTCCCCCCCTCAAATAAACTATATACTCCTACTATTTTATATCTATCATCAGGCAGTACGTCTCACTTGCCGATATGTGTCAGAGGAAGAATAATATTGTTTGTATACATCTGAAGTCTGACTAGTGTAATTCGTAGGCTCCGTATTTCAGCTATCAATAAAATGGAATGAAGTTTCCTGATTCGAAGTATATGTGACGTCAAAGCGCATGTACAAGTACGTTCGTATACAAAATAGTTAAGCATCCTCTACCCTCTTCCTCTAAATTCTAGAAAGTAAAAATCGGGACGCAGTAATAGTGAGTAGTCTTATCGATCACTGTTCTTACTACACGTGTTATTTAAATAAAGACATCTTTGTGGCTGATTGAAACGTCTATTACAGAGGTAAAATGTCTTAGGAAATACATTCAAGCATGTAATATTGCAGGGCACTGTTGAGGATATTTGAACTAATATTTTCCCTGTCAATATAGACAACATTACATATAAATTGTGTAAAATAAACGTAAATGTGACAAAAACAGTGCACTGAAAGGCACTGCAATACCAAAAGGCACAGAAAGTTTGTTGAACGTAATCCAAAAGAACCTGTATCATCAAAATCTGAAAATTGTGAAGATATTAACTCGACGTTTTCAGTGAAGAGCGACATATGCACTATCCTAATGAAACACGAAAAAATATCAGACAATATGAATATCTTGTACTACATCATGCAGCAAAAACGTCATGTGCTATTGAAAGAATTTGTTGCTTTATAAAATCCTTCAAGTCACATCCGCATAGACCTATGTTCGTGTTCCGTAACTTACGAATGCACGTTATTATTCACTGCAGAGATCACGGCGAAAATGAACATCACGACTCAAGCATGTGTTTACTAGTATAGATTCAGAACGTCGGGAGTTGACTGTACTCCACGAACACGCAGCGACGACCTGTTTGTTTATATCCTTATCCGTTGCAATACCTGTGTTCGGCATACTATATACCCAATGTGTCTTTAACTTCAGTCTTTAGGTAGCTGGAATACGAAGCCTAGTAATATATAACTAGTCTGCGATATATGCAATGCAGGGGGAATGGAACTGGCCACCCTATCTCCTGGCCTAGTTGCCTCATAAGTAGTGCCTTCTTGGTATCACTTGTGAGGTTTAGACCTGTCTTCGGACGACAACCCACTGGAGAATCTCTTTGTTATTATGTAGAAATAATAATTTTTTAATTTTCTAAACAATATACTAGGCGGACAAGTAATGTCATTAATATTGGTTATTGCTTTACACAACTTAAAATCAGCAAACAATAAACATTTTAAACGATATATGGAATTAGGTAAATCATTGATTATAATTAAGAATAAAAAGGATCCAAAATTCGATTTTGTAGTACTACAGGATAACTTACAAAATATTCAGATCGCTCATTGTGAAAAGATACGAACTGTTCTCTATTTTTCGAACAAGATGGGAAAAATTTTATTTATCTGTTTGAAAGTTCAAATTATATAATTGTGTATAATACAGGGACATCATTTTATTTTTACTAACATTTTTAATATTAACTTGCCTATACCTCTGGATCAACGCCGTTTGCTACTCCCTTCCACGACTGGAGTTTTATGATACTGGCGTAATATACAAACAAATCACTTTACTAGGTATAGGAGGGAAGAAAAGTAGTTCATCCATTTACGTAAACTAGGAAATATCGCGCTTTTGAGTTCGATAATTTTCATTAGGTTTTTGTTTCATCAAAATACAGTACAGTATTAACAATGAGTGTTTTTACTCACGAACTGAGCTATCCATGTGGACGTATTCATTATGCAGTGTACATTATACTGTCTACAGCACATTAGCGTACACTATAGAGAATGAAGTTAAATTGAAAAATAATCATAATATGGATATTTAAACACATTTTTGAAAATGGTGGCCGTTCATTTCGATACGGGCTTCAGTTCTAATGTGCATATTATCGCACTATAGACTATTGTACCTAATTCCAATTACCAGTTTCGCTTTCGTACTAGTAACTCATGTTGAAATAATTCTGTGCCTAACTTACTCTATAAAAGAGTACCTTACGTACTGTAAATTCAATCTTCACTCTGCCCGATCCGAAAAGATAAAATTACTCAGACATACTATCGACTGTCCGCCAAGTGGTTATGTCGTAGGGTCGTAGAAAGGGAGGAAATCACGTTACAGTTAATTACTTAACGAGGCCCTTTTATTTAAGTTATTTTAAACAGTTGTATAATATTACGTAGACGTCCAAGTCCTAACAGAAATTAATGTTCTCAGAAAAGAGCTAAGACAGCCCAGCCACTAGCTGGCGAATACAAGCTGGTGGGGGAAACCGGGATACGACGTAGGCAAATGGACGACAGTACCTGTGCGAAAATGATTCAATATTGAAAGCTCTTTCATCACTGGAAAACGCGAACATATTTTTGGAACGTACTGTTTACCATGACCGTAAGGCTACTATGACTGTGTGGAGGACGATTGAACTTCATTAGTCGAAGGGGTGGGAGTAAAGTACATTCAAAAACTCAGGTACAATAAAAATTGAAGTAAAAATAAAATGATGTCCCTGTAGAATTAGCTTCCATTATTCGGGTCATAACAATCAAGATGCAAATAATCGTCTTCACTCTTGTATGTTGGTCCATTATGCCTGTCAAGCCAATTGTTTGCATGGAATGTTTATATACGGTTAGTAAAAATGAGGCGTTGCCTGGAATAACAACTTAACGAACGTTATACAGTTTTCCCGTTTACGGCATAATATTTAATCCTTAATAACACATCTCCCCACTGACAAAATATTAATTTTCTCCAATACCACTTTCTCTTGGAACATTTACATGTCATCTGCGCAATGCTGATGTACTACTAGATCTAAATGTTTGATGTTCTACTGGGTGAACAGTATAGAGCCGGCCGACTATGCGCGCAGAGGTGGGAGACTCAAGACCGCGTGAGGCTTCTGTTCCGCTCTATACTGTTCACCCAGTATAATCTGTATCTAAAATGCAAGATTCTTTTAGTTAAGTTCTTATTTCATAGGAAGCCTCTATAGTAAAATGTATCTTTCTGCATAGAAGAAACGCTAAGGAAAATCAATAAATACGGTAAGTGGAAGAAAGAAGTGGGCCTGAAATAGATAACTATTTGATATTTAATGTTACTTAATCCAATAAATTTCGCGGAATAACAAATACTTTCTAAGAAACTTGTTCTATAACAACTCCATTAATAATTTTACAAGCCATGCCTGGGTTTGAATCTCAGGTTCCTTAAATAAAAATCCATGAACTGATAGAAATTTTACAAGGGTTTCAGTTTAATAAAGGCGTAGAACATTGTGTTTCTACGAACTTCCTACTTTAGAAACATGGCACAATTTCTGTCCCCAGTAAACAAGTTTAATGCTTTTTCCCAGTATTCGTCGTAACAAATTTCGCTTTAGGGGTTAAATCTCATTTACCAGAACACGAGTCTTATTGCCGACGAATCGCTGCAGGAACATACAGGACAGGCCTATTGGACAATAAAAGCATTGACCCAATTCACTTCAATTGTGGACAAGCTGAGGAACGAAAGTAAAATGATATCTAGCGCGCACGTAGTTCGACGCCGCACAGACGGACGTCTTGCACCAGACAATAGACGCGACTGACACGCATTCCTGCAGACATTACTCAGTGCGGGACTCCAGATTAATACAGCATGCTCAATGTTGTGATGGATGGGCTCCGTCTCTGCATTTGCTATGTTATGGCCACTTTACGTGCCACAGAAGAGCATAATACTTGTAGAGCATCTCTATACTCTCTTTAAGAAATTCAGTGGTACTCTTATGACTTACCAATAAACATTTAATTAAAAAAATACGGCTTGTAACATGTTTGAAACTTAGTCCTTCCATATTTTATTAAATGGTCCATGATTACATGTTTTCTTGATGATTCCTCTTGGTGATCTGTCTCGTGCTGATTTTTACCATTATTTTAATTTATTGTCCTGACGAGTCATTTCCTTGATGAATTTTATACAGCTTCTGATACCTTGATGCTTTGTATGGTATCTGTGTTTTTTTTTAAGTTTATTATCCCCGTTTCTCTCAATTCTTTATGTATTTTGCTGCTGTCAGGTTTAGTTGGGGTGACATATAATATGACTCATAAAAGTCTTGTATTATATTGTAACTATTATTATTATTATTATTATTATTATTATTATTATTATTATTAGTATTACTATATTCTAACGGTCAGCGCGTCTGGCCGCGAAACCAGGTGGCCCGGGTTCGAATCCCGGTCGGGGCAAGTTATCTGGTTGAGGTTTTTTCGGGGGTTTTCCCTCAACCCAATATGAGCAAATGCTGGGTAACTTTCGGTGATTGACCCCGGACTTATTTCACCGGCATTATCACCTTCATATCATTCAGACGCTAAATAACCTAGATGTTGATACAGCGTCGTAAAATAACCCAATAAATAAATTCTAACTTTTGTCATTGAAATACCAATTCCGTTCCTTAGATATCTAATGTCTTGGATATATATTTCTTCCTTTATATTTGTAGATCTGCGAGTGACGTGAATATGTTAGGAGAAAACACGGAAATTTTACTTGAAGCAAGTAAACCCCGAAAATACAAAGTATATGATTAGGTCTCGTGCCCAGAATATTGTACAAAATGGAAATATAAAAATTCTAAGTTTATCCTTCGAAGAGGTGGAAAAATTCAAGTTTCTTGGAGCAACAGTAACAAATATAAATGGTACACGAGAGGAAATAAAACTCAGAATAAATATGTCTGTTATTATTCGGTTGAGAAGCATTTGTCATCTAGTCTGCTGTCAAAAAATCTGAAAGTAAGAATTTGTAAAACAGTTCAATTACCGGTTGTTATGTATGGTTGTGAAAAGAAAAAGAGATCAAGTGTATTGAGAATAAGGTTCTTAGGGAAATATTTGGGGCTAAAAGGGATGAAGTTACAGGAGAATGGAGAAAGTTACACAACGCAGAACTGCACGCATTGTATTCTTCACCTGACATAATTATGAACATTAAATCCAGACGTTTGAGTTGGGCAGGGCATATAGCACATATGAGCGAATCCAGAAATGCATATAGAGTGTTAGTTGGGGAGGCTGGAGGGAAAAAGATCTTTGGGGAGACCGTGACGTAGATGGGAGGATAATATTAAAATAGATTTGAGGGAGGTAGGATATGATGATAGAAACTGGATTAATCTTGCATAGTATAGGGACCGATGGCGGGCTTATGTGAGGGCGGCAGTGAACCTCCGGATTCCTTAAAAGCCATAAGTAAGATTTGTAGATCACAGTAAGTGTCTCTATTTCTTAAATTAACGCTACTGATTTGTTCTAATTATTTTCCTTCCACATTATACAGAATAAACCATAAGTCATGCGATTAATTTTAAGGATTAATCCTTGAGATATTTCATACAGAGAAGTTAAATTATATTTTGCTCGTTTTTGCTTACGTTTGGAGAAATATGTTTTAAATGAAATGTTAATAGACCTAGCATGTTTTAAGGAAGCTATTGACTAAATTCTCAATATCCTCGGCTAATTTAAAATGATAATGAATTCTGGTAACAAATTAATGAACGACTTTTTAGTTCTTTCACTCAAATTTTCAGGAATTTAATCCGGGAAATGTAAATTTCTGTTCTTCAGAGCAATTTTAAAAAGTCGGAAACGTGACAACGCTGTTGAAAGATTGTCTGGAGTCAACAGATACGTGCTATAGCTCATTCTGTGTACGTTAGAGCGATGGAAGAGAGAACAAAAAATGTAAACAAACAATTTTGTTTAAAGTCAGCTGTGGAAATGTAATTTCTCTTATGTACGTTTACCGATTAACTACATTAAAAATTGAAGTGGGAGGCAACTATTTCCGATTGGTTGAAGCAAAATACTGCTTGTAGCTGTTCTCAACATGTCTGAAACAGACTAATTAAACAGTAAACCATTTGTATTTTTTTCTTATGACATTAAAAATAATTAACACGACAGTGACGTCCCATTCCCCTATTCAAAACACGTTCGTTGAAAGGGTTCACTGGAACATTACAGGCTACTGTGCATTCGGAAACTGATTACAACGTTGAACGGTGACACAATTCGCGTGTTTAAAACTGCAAGTTTTTCTGAGAAACTATACAAAACACAGCAAAATGGTAATTGACTTTTTTTTTGTTGCTTTTTACTAAATGAATAACACTTACAAAATTTATATTATGTCTGACGGTTCACCCGGTAGACTTGTTTTTGTGGACGTTTGATTATTGTTAAACATTAAGGTCTCTTTTATGTGAGTACAACCGTATTATAAAATGTTCACTGACAATTAATTTCTCTTTTCTGTGGATACAGCCTTATTATAGATTTTTCTCTAACAATAACAAATAGGCCTATAATTCCCCTCCATAGTATGATGTTCTAAAGCACTATACCTTGGACATAGCGTTACGGAATAAACGCGGAATCTGGAAGAGGAAATGTAGTCGAATAGGAACACCTATAGGAAATGAAACAATTTATACACACTTATTTGCAGATGATCATTCGGTTATAACTCAAAATTATAATAACATGAAATAAAAGTAGAAATCTGTTACACGAATATAACAAATACGAACTAACAATAAATTTGGACAAACCATTTTACAGTATATGATTTCTAGAAGAGAAATAAGAGATTTGATTTTCAAGGATGGAAAGGGTTTTATCAAAGATTGTAATGAATATACGTATTTGGGCGTTAAAATTAATAAGAATCAGAGACAGGAAAGTGATATTAAACACACAATACAGATAGGAAGATCGATAATAGCAATGTTGAATGGGATATTATGAATAAAAATAGAACAATGGACACCAAAATTAAAATGTATAAATAAATCCATAGTTCGAAGTAAATATAACATTCGAATTTGAAACTTGGGAATTGAATCACAGTATTAGATTTAAACTATTATCAACAGAGATGGATTATTTGAGACGATCTACGAGACATTACAGATAGGATAGAATCAGAAATTAGATAATTGGACAAGAAATGGGTGTTGAAAATTATTTATTACATTTTGTAAAACACAAACAATAGATTGTTATGGGCATTTGCGGAGACTAAGAGGAAGGCAGAAAATAGTGTGGCACCCGTCTGGATTGTTCTGGTCGCGTCAGGGAGTGCGTGCGCATCTAGCGAGAAGAAAGGCGCGGGAAAACGGAAACTCGAGCTTCGGTAGGCGCTGTAGCGCGGCATGGAGCGAGAGGAAAGAACTGCGGAGAACGACGGCGCGGAGCGGAGAGAGCAGGGGAAACATCTAGAAGCGTATTCCTCTCGTAGGTTCAGAAAGCCACGCGAATCGAAGATTCCAGATGTTACGGTTTAATAAATAAAAGCGAGAACCAGTCTTGAGTCAGTCAGTTAGTTGGTCTTCAGTCAGTCTTCAAGTCTTGGATAGCGGCGACATATCCGGAGGATCCGAGTTCGACGTGCAGTGAACTTGAGTGAGGTCGTAACTGTAGCAGTGACCAGGCGAGGGCGACTTATCCAGAGGATCAGAATTCGATGTGCAGTGAACTTGAACAGTGAGCTAGAAGAACCAGCCAAGGCAAGCGAATTGTGAACTGAGAACTGACAGTTTTTTTCAGCACTTAGTGCTTTGTGAACATTAATTGAAATTAGGAGTACATTGTTGTTCTTCTCGATAATACACGTGTATTGTCATTGTCGTCGTGTGGAGTGGAATAATGATTATTGTGTTGCTGTGTTGAGTGGAGTATCTATTGTTGTAGAGTAAATTATTAAGAATAAAAGTCACATTGCTGACGGGTGTGTGGTGGTAAAATTGAGAATAGAACGTTACAATAGGAAAGACTGGAGAATGCTGGATTTTCAGTGAAGACCTGCCCTATAACTATGAATGAAAGAATCGGCAGGTAAGACGAATGCTAGGACAGAGATTTCCCAGGATATTTTAAAAATTGTTTCCAACTGGAAAAGGAAAAGAGGTCATCGTAGGATCATGTGCTTACATGAGGTTTGTAGATCGATAGGAGAGAGGTTTGAAAGGAATATATGGGAAGACAGCATGGAATGAGTAAGAAAAATTAAAGTGCACTGAACTTTGGATACAAGTACAGGAAGATACATACTTAGTTGTGCAGTTTAAGATACTGGGCAGCTTAAGATGTGATTCACATTTAGATAAGATTGGATTGCGAAAGTAAATTAATGGATATTCTGCAGCAGCATTAGACGAAAAAGAATATTGTGATAAAAATAACAGTTACTTCAATGTGCAGATTAATTTCCTCAATTATAAATAAATATGTTCTACTGGGGCAATAAAATATACGTACAATTTCATAGGTAATAAACAATTCTAACAGTCATCATTTTTGCAGAAAACGTAGCCTAAATTCTGTTAAACGTATCATGTTGTTATAAGCATTTATTTAGTTTGCTTCTAAATATTAAGCTCATCTAACAAAAAAAAAAAAAGTCAACACGTGTATATTTGCAGACAAACACACATACACAAGGCATACAAAAATAAAAGCTCAACATGTGTAAATATTATTCTTCAGTCTTCATATTTAACTTGAGAGAGGATGATTAATGTGTTTATATAATTTAGAGTAGATACTTCAAAGTATTTTAAATGAGTCTCACATAATCTCTGTATTGAGAAAAATTGTTAAAAGAATTATCGCCAACTGCCAGGTGGAAGTCTGGTAAGTGCAATCTACCGCTAAAAGAGAAGATTGACTGATGTGGAATTCGAGCAGGCACGCTGCCAACTTGTTCGGGTTCCAGAGATGTTCATCTACAACAGAATCTATTTTATTTCTTGTCCTTGATATTGGCCTCGACATTCGACAACATAATGGTCCGACTCCGCAGGCTGTGTAATGCTTAATATCGCAGCTATTCCTTCCCGGACTGATCGCAAAGTTTTAGTCTTGCTATTCTCTTGTAATTTGTTCCCAGAAACTACGAGTATGTCACTTTGTAATAATTTCTTATCTTCTCGCAGTGTTGACTAACTTTAATCTGGGTCGTTGTCATTATATCAACATTAATTAGTAGTACTAATTATATTGTTTCCATCAAATCTGACGTTCCTTTGTTTGTGTTATTTTAGACATACACATCATCATAATCATCATCATCATCATCATCATCATCATCATCATCACCACCCTTGCAGGGATTAGGCATCTTGTCTGTTGTCTTCACAGTGTTAGGACCATCTTTTCCTCGGGCGCCCTATATCACTTCTTCCTTGAGGCTAGTAATTATTTACAAGGACTGGGATTCTTTCATTATTCATACGACCCAAATGGTCTCTCCAATTATCCTTATACTCTTCTTTTTTCATTTATGCTGTACTCCTATCTAAATCAAATTGTTGAAATTCTTTATAAGTTCATACATATATATGTATATATTTTGCTGGTTGAGTGGAAAAGAAGGCCTTACGGCCTTGAATCTGCCAGCTAACATAAATCATTATTATTATTATTATTATTATTATTATTATTATTATTATTATTATATTTAATTCTTCTCGTACAACTTCATTTTCTATCCGATCCATCTTTGTACAGCCTTTTTTTTCTACGTAAAAATCTCATTTCAGCTGACTGAATCTTGCTTCTATCTTTTTCTTGTAATATTCAAGACTCACTTCCAAACTTAATACTGGTACAGCCATAATCTTATAAAACTTCAACTTTGTAACTTTTCGAGTTTTATTTTGCAGAGTTATATTTATTGTCCCACGTATATATAGCCTATATATACATATACATATACATGTCCACACCTGTGGAGTAACGGTTGGCGCGTCTGACCGCGAAACCAGGTGGCCCGAGTTCGAATCCCGGTCGGGGGAAGTTACCTGGTTGAGGTTTTTTCCGGGGTTTTCCCTCAATCCAGTACGAGCAAATGTGGGTAACTTTCGGTGCTGGATCCCGGACTCATTTCACCGGCGTTATCACCTTCATTTCATTCAGACGCTAAATAACCTGAGATGTTGATACAGCGTCGTAAAATAACCCAATAATAATACATATACATATACTACGTACCAATATTTTTTTAAACTAAAATAGCAAAATAAATATATTTATGAAACTACTATATTTAATTGTTGAATGACGTAATTGTTACTTTATGAAAATTTCGAAGAAAAATCAGACATCCGCAAAAAGAACTTCTAATGATGGCACAGCTTAAGATAACACAAGATAAATGACACACCCGCTTATAAAGATAAGAGTTGCATAGTGATGTGAAGAGATCTATCCCCTACAGTAAATATGTACAGGAATACAAAAGCAGGAACTCCTATATGTCATTAATAATCTTAGAAGTTCAACCTTTGTCAAAATACAGAGCACGTACGGAACGCTGCAAGATTGTGCATCAGACCTTTGTCATTAAGTCCCTCGGTTGTTCCGACGGTAATTTGCAAGCTAATTTTCTGACATTTCTGAGTCTGGGATTGATCTCCTTTAATGCTATGTCAAGTCAACCTTTCTTCCCTCGTGCTTTGCCTACAAAACCGTTTCTGCATAAAAGAGCTTCTTCTCTCTTTGAGACATTTGTCGATACTACTTCCACTTTCGAAACGAGAGACCATGTAAGAAAACTCGTAAACATGACGGAGATAGAGAAAAACGACAACATGAGAGGTATCAATAGGCGTCCAGACAAAGAGATATAGACATCTACAAAATACAATTTTTATATTTAAGACATTTCTGCAAGAGCAACTCAATATAAAGAATTGAATATATTGGCTATAAATTATATATACAATATATATAATCATTCAGGTTTGGAGATAATCTAAAATTTCGTACCGTAAGTTTATTTATGCTAGATATCTTCAAATATAATGTTGCTTACGAATGCCAGCCATCTGTCGGACTGTTAGAGACAATGTCGAATTGCAATGGTTAGTCATGATCCGTTACCATGTCGCTATTATACCCAGGCCACAGTATAGAGAACATACAGTAAGGACACCTAAGCCATTTCGTAGGAACAAATTCTGAGTGCGCATGTCACGAAACCGGGTGTATTATCTGGAACCTCCACCAGATGGATCTCCATCTACGACAGGCTGGCATAATTTAATATTAAATGAAAACATTCATTACTCATCTTTTAACAATTTTAAAGACATGAGGTAAAGGAATGACAATATAACCATAATAATAATTACTTCCGTATGCAATCATCATGAAAATATTCAGTAATTGACGCTAACGTTCAAGTCACTGTTTGAGGCTTATGTTGGTAAAATTGATCCAAGTACAACATAATACATCATGGCGTCCGTTGCGGTGAAGTGCGAACATAAACGTCAACAATGGATATAAGTATTTTGACTTCCTAGCGACATAATATTAATGATAGATAATATACATACAAGATTATTCGTATTTCTGACCAATAAAATAAATACATATTTTACTAATATTTTGATAGTGGTTTGATACTAGCGACATAGTTGGATTCATTGAGAACTAGACCTTACTGAGCTTGAATTTAGTACCAACAACATCAAAGGAGCCGACAAGAATTGTCCCTACTGATTTTTCTTATACTGTGCCCAGGCCTTGTAACTTGACAGTCGTTATTTGAGTTGGCAAACCTTCTTATGAAACAACTGGAAACCTAGCTGAAAACATTGTGCGACTGTGCGAAAGCCTTCTTAACCTATCACCTGCTCATGCTGCTATGTTGTCGGTTTGCTGCTTGCTTATGTGCATAGAGTTAGTACCACGTGCGTAATTTGTGTGTTAGTGTTATAAAGTTATAGATAATTTGTAGCGCTGTTGTGAAATGTCGCAAAAAAAAGACATCATTAAAAAAATGGCAACTCTCGTCGTGAGATTTCTTGCGTAAGTAGTCGGGCTTCAAAATTGGTGCAAATGACTCTTCAATTTTACGACCAGGGAGAGGAATTTGTCCTGCAGATAATTTAACACAGTTGATATAAAAAGCTTTAGGCCTCTCCAAGAAGATGATAATAATAAAGAACTGAGCTAAATAATAATTACCATTTGAATTAACGGAGCAGAATAGCACACTCTGCGTAAATTAAGTCAGCTGTTATATGGCAAGTGATCATTGTAGCAACGTTGCATCTGTCGTTACCAACATTACGCTAAGCTGTCAGATGCAAGGTTACAACGGCCTGGATACAGATTCATCCATTTCACGAAAACATGAAGTGTTTAATTTGCTTTCAGATGATGTTTAGTATTTAAATAAACAGTATTAAAGCGCACTGTGTTACACGCCACGGAAAATGTGCAGAAGTAACAAGTAAATTATTGTAGAAACCATTCTTCCATTAACATATTGTTGCTATTACTATTCTCTCTTAAGAATCACAAACCAAAAACTAAAAGGAATAGTATGGTTTTGAAAGTAATTACAAATAAATTATGTTAAGCATCGTCAGTTCAGAAAATTGCTTGAAAATTTGGAAAAAAAAAACATGAGATGTCACGTATTTTCATGTTATTGAGTTAGGGCATAATTTTCTAGTGGGCATGCAAAAGGGCTTAAGTCACTATATGAAAAAATTACCAGGAGGAATTTTCAAAGATTTAAGCAACTGTTGTAAATCCGAAAAGTGACATGTTTCGGCTATTTAATAAATTTCTTTATTGTTGACGTCACTGGTTTAAGGATCTCTTTTAAGAAAGAAAATCTTATATCACAAAAAATAATGACAAGCCCTTTTGCCCGGCCACCGCAGAATTGTAAAGCTTTTCTTTAATCTACGTTGGTAATGGGTAGAATATTACCACAGTCTAATACTTACAGTCGCGCAACTTCAACACTTTTTTTGCCAACATTCGCGACACTAGCGCCCAAGCGGCAGGCAAGGCACTGGTCATAAGGTTTATACACTCTTGTTCAGCCAGCACGTGCTTTAAAGGGATGCGAGATGTTATAATAACGTTTTAATCATGCGTCGGAATAAAGGCAATGTGTGCAATGACGAAAATTGCAGTAACAACAAGTTTAAATCTCCGAATTTGTCGTTTTTCAGATTCCCTAAAGACCAAGAGAAAAGCATAACTCAGTCATAACCAATAATCCACGTTGTAGGTACCCTACTATTGTGTTCTATAAAACATTTATAGTTATCAGGTACCTATTTGTATGTCAGGAAGGAGAGTTTAAATAAAAACAAAGTAAATACCTGTTACAGTATATTATTTTTTTGCAGAGATCTTATGTATAAATGTGTAATCATTCCGATTTTGGATAACGTATCTACAGTTTTTAATGCAAGTAATTCCATAATTTTTGTATCGTGTTTTTTTCTTTATATTTTTCAAAAGTTGAATGTTATATTGCATTCAAATAAGAATCATGGTGTTAATTTTTCAAGAATTCATGGAGTATTGTAATTCTTTTGCAAAATATTCACTTCTTGAATAAATCCAGACTGTGTCGATAAATTTCTGATGTGTTGGCGTGGATTCATGTGGCAGACGTATTAAGTTCTCAAGAAATAAAAGAGCCTTTTTAAATTTCATATAAAAAGCAAATTTTCTGTAATAATTTGCATGACTGTTATTGGTGTTGATTTTACATTCCCAGTGATTATTTGAGCCGTTCAGAGCAGAAGTGGTGTAAGTCAAAATTAGGTAATGAGGTTTAAAGTAAAAATTCTGTAAAATACAGCACAAAGGAGCAATTAATATATCCTTCGTGCTATTCACTGTCTACTAATAGTTTAATTAAATTCAATATTAACTGCTACTTTGCGCTGTATTTTACAGAATGTTTACTTTAACCCTCATTACTCATTTTTAACTTACACCACTTCTGCTCTGAAAATAAAATTAGGCCTACATTTTCTGAGTTAATTGAAGTTACAATTTTTTCACCAAAATTGTGTTCATTTATTTGTTCTCACCTACGTCATATTAACAGTAAGTGCATGTAAATTACATATTATACATTGTAGGATAAGTTCAAATTAAGCTTATGTGTGAAAACGGGAAATGTAATGTAAAATGCGGTAAACTTGCCATAAAAATTTAAGCCATAATATCAGCACTATTTGTGACTCAAATAATAAAGGAAATACCGGCTCTTAAAAAATGGAAAAATAATGAACTTCATAAATCAATGTCTATCATATTAAGGTTTAAATCCTCCCCTTTTTTATGTATGTATGTATTTATTTACACTGCAAGTGGGCAAGCACCCGGTGGCAGTGGTATATACAATATTAACAATACACAATAAAATGATAACCAATACACAATAAAATTTACAATACACAATACATTTTACAACACATATACAATTTTACACACAATACAATAATAATACACAATACAATTTAACACAATAATAATAAAACATAAAATAAAATACCTAATTTTACAATACAACCTACATAATTATCTATAGGTCCTACGTAAGTTTCAATAGTCTTTCACTTTACTCTCATCTCATTCCCTGTAGTGGCACTATGACGCATTTCACTGACACTTTAGCACACATTTCACTGACACTCTGTAACTCATTTCACTGACACTATAGAACACATTTCATTGACGCTATAAATTATCACTGATCGGAACTGTTCACTGCACTGTAAAACCATAACTTCACTGACTCACCTCGCTTCACTGATACAACAGTTCAAATAAGTCAAATAATTACATCCTTATGCATACTTATAAACAGAACTACATTTAAACTAAACATTTCTAGTCTAAGGCCCTCTTACATGTTAGTTTTAAATAATTTACAATTCAAACCAAGGAAGTAAACTCGTCAGCCTAGATAAATACATGTCACCTTAAAAAAATTAAATGTTGAACGTCACCTTAATTTTAATTTGCACTTTATATACAACTTTTTAAATTATTCTTGAATCTCCTTAAGGAAGGACAGCCCTCAAAGACCGCTGCAGGTAGGTCATTCCAATCATTTATAGTTCTATTTAAAAATGAGAATTTACCTACATCCGTTTTCTGTTTCCTACATTTGATTTTAAAATCATGATCGTTCCTACCATAGTACGTTGGCTTTTCTAACCGAGCCGTTATGTCTACCCATGCTTTCTGACCTAGATGTGCTCTATACAATGATGTTATTCTAGTTTTCTTACGTCTGTTTTCCAAAGTTTCCCATTTAAGTTCTTTTATCGTATCGTTTCCATCTTCTCTTTTACCTTTACAAATTTCGCTGCCCTATACTGGATTCTTTCTAAGGAATTTATCTGGTATATTCTATAGGGATCCCAACATGTAGTTCCGTATTCCATTAACGGTCGCACTAACGTTAGATATGCTATTTCCCTCGATTTGGGGCTAGCTTTTCACAAGATTCTCATAATAAAGTGAAGTGCCCTCCATGCTTTACCCGTAACATTATCAACATGCTCTCCCCAAGAAAGTTTGGAGTTTAAATACACTCCTAGGTATTTACAACATTGTTCTTGCGGAATTACAACACCACTGAATTCGTAATTAAGACTAGTTTCCTCTCGGGTTTTACAAAATGTTATAGATTTACTTTTAGAACAATTTATTTTCATCCTATGCTTTAACGCCCAGTTATAAATTTTATTCAAGTCTGTTTGAATAGCATCTACATCTGAATTATTTCTAATCTTTCTATAGATAATGCAGTCGTCTGCAAATAGCCTCATATTTGATGTAATATTCTGGCATAGGTCATTTACGTATATTATAAAGAGTAATGGACCCAGAACGCTGCCCTGTGGCACCCCTGAACTTATATTTCCAATTTACGATATTTCATGACCTACTCTAACTCTCTGGGTTCTACCGTTTAAGAATTCTTGGATCCATAGCACCACTCTTTTATCTATTCCTAGCCTACTTAACTTATCTATTAATATGTCATGTGGCACCAAATCAAATGCTTTCGAAAAATCAATCACAACTCCATCGATTCTTCCGCCTCTATCTACCTCTTCAGCTAGATCCTGAACCAGCGACGTAATTTGACTATCACATGAGAAGCCTTCCCTAAAACCATGCTGGCGGTTGTAAAACCAGTCTTTCGCATTTAGAACAAGTTTACCTCAGCGCCCGAGTTTACCCCAATTTTCGGTATGGAAAATAGTTAATTTCTCAGGAAATAGGGAGAGGAGTTCACAACGCGATGGACCCTACGAGATATGCCCTACAATTTTGAAGCTACTAATTTTGACTCTTCTCACAGGAAAATAATATAGAGTTCCAATGATTCATAAATATATTTAGGAATGAATTGAATTAACCGTCCACGTACGAACAATTATATTATTTCAAACCATGATACGTAATCAGGGCCATGATTCAGTTGTAAGGAGCAGAAGGAATTACATTTATTCTTAGCTTCTGAAACTTGTAGATTAACTGCGTGTGAAATTCTTTTAGGATTCTAAAGTAAAATTAATAAGGACTATATACACTTACTGTATAGCATAAAAATATAAAATAAATTACGCAAAACCCGTTTTCTGATGTGTTATCTTATGTCGTGTGCACACTTTTAACTTGCCTGCCGCTAGAGGGCTACTGTCGCGCCAGCTGTCAAATGTTGGCATATTTGATACGTATGAGTTGCGCGACTGTAAGTATTAGACTGTGATATTACACTGCGTGCAGGCACTGTGCAAGACTGAAATGGCGCGCATATTTCAGACACGCGGAACCGGTTCTCAGACGAAGCGATGAGGTTTAGTAAGTTGTTTCGATGATGCAAGCAATGCAATATATCAAGTATGTTATAACTAGACAGTGCATGCGGGAAGATTTAAGGAAAAGTGAAGTTGTTTCGTATCAGAGTATATGACACGTGCCGCGCTGTCCGTCTTTTGTGTACCTGGCGAGTACAGCAGCGTACATAACGAAGGAACTCCTTTCCGTTCATAGTAACACTGCAACGCAAAGTGTGCAGTTGTGTTATCCTGCTCAAGTATTTAGTACGCGTTGAATAGTGTTGTGCTGATCCATTCATAATGTCGAAGGGAAAATGTTCAATTCGCTCAGAGATACGAAATGCAATTAAAAAGTATGAGAATGACATTTTATGTATTAACGAAGACAATATCGTGTGTAATTTATATAAAATTGAAATAAAAACCAGAACAACTCAGGCTTGAGGCCGTTGCCGCTCTCCTAGTTGCTGCAGTTGCGTAAGTCGCCCCGGATCGGGATCCGTAGCGGTCACACTCCAGCATTCGATGTTCTCTGCCTCTTCTTTGCTCCGGCTGCCAGCTCCGATGAAACCTGACAAGTAATTCGAGGTGGCACTTTGTTGTCAATCGGTAAAGATGTTATTAATTTGGGCGCCAGCTCCCTCGAATTTACTTTGGTAGAGTTGAGCTTCCCAGGTCAGCTGGAAACGGTTGGGACATGGGGTTTGGGAGATGTAACTTGGTGAATGAAATGATGTATCCATACACACTTTCCAGTTTGTAGTACTCAATCTCAATTAGAATTTGTATTATTCTTCACTTGTAAATTAGTTCTAGCAGAACGCGTATCCAAGTGTGTAGTTTACTTTCACTGCATAGATAGTAGTCGACGAATTAAAGTGTTTATACTACTCAACGATTTATAATACTGATAATAATCCATCGAGTTATTGAAATTGATGATAATCGATTTCGATAAGGGTTTTGATAACGATAAAAGAATAGTCAGACAATTCACTAACAATCAAGAACGATATATCGATGGCGGCGGCTATTATGGAACCAACAAGTTCAACACGATCTGTATGACGTTGCTTAAATTCTCTGAAAATACTCTAAGTCCACAATTTATGTATTTACGTAGACTGAAACTCTTCTATATTAAAATGCACAAGTGTGTAATTGACTCTTTAGTGTATACTCTCTCACCGTATTCGCTGATAAAAACTATCACTTGAAATATCTCCTCGCCGTGTCGAATATCTCGCCGAAGTATTTTCATCAGAATGTTTCGCGGACTCTTCCCTCAGAATACGTCTTCGCCGCACGAGTCCTATCCGCCGAGTCTCTCTACTCTCAGAATACGTCTTCGTCGCACGAGTTCTATCCGCTGAGTCTCTCTACTAACTCCTCACAACCACTAACTATCCTAAATCACCCCTCTACATCTAAATCACACGACCTATCTATGAACTTTAATTGGCTATGATGATCCCAACGTCATTATAGACGCACTCCTTGAAAATGTACGTTGAAGTGAATTCCCAACATTTACTAATGTCATTTTAATAGTTCTCAGAAACACCAAAACTCCCCCTTGTAAGACAAAGCCTCGTCGCTACTACCTTACTGACGCATACACAAGTTCAACTGAGTTCATCTACTCGCAATACAATAATTCACGCATCGCTACATCGGCGTCAGAATTCTGACTGTCACAATAGAGTTTCGCACTCTCACCCCGTTATGTATTCTTCTATCCTCGCCTACCTGCTAAAACCTCTAGCGTTCTGTAACCATCATTTTACAAGCCCAATCTATAATATATAACATCAATTCTGTAGAATATTATATCAAGATAAATATGCGATGCCTACAAAACTATATATATATATATATATATATATATATATATATATATATATATATATATGATGTTTAAAAAATACGGGGCATAATTTCAGGTATGTATTTCCCACATGTAGACAATCAAAATATTTAATTACAACATGTGTCCGGAAATGCTTTATTTCCGAGTTATGGCCTTCACAACATTGAAATTCACCGTAACGTTTTTCTTTCCGCAGGTCGTTGCCGTCAAAGGAGACATTAAGAGGGCACTCTGACAGTTCATTCCGAGGCGAAGGTTACATTCAGTATTGTGTAGATACTTGGATCGAAAGTTTCCTGATCGATGGATAGGTAGAGGTGGCCCAATTGCTTGGACTCCACGCTCACCTGATCTGAACCCTCTCGATTTCTACTTGTGGGGCCATTTAAAATCATTCGTCTACGGTGCCTGATTTGGAATCCCTTCGGAATCGAATTGTGGCATGTTCTGAGGACATACGCAATACTCCTGGAGTTTGGGATCGTGTTCGCAGGTCAATGAGACATGGATGTGAGGTCTGTATTCAAGCAGGAGGTGGACATTTTGAACATCTTCTGTAATGACAACGACCTGCGGAAAGAAAAACGTTCCGGTGAATTTCAATGTTGTGAAGGCCATAACTCAGAAATGAAGCATTTCCGGACACATGTTGTAATGAACTATTTTGTTTGTCTACATGTGGGAAATACATACCTGAAATTATGCCCCATATTTTTTTAAACAACCTGTATATATATATATATATATAAACAATAATCAAACCAATAATATTTAACTACGTACGTAGAACCGTCTCAGGCAACAGTACATCGCACAGGAAATGCGTTGAAATGAAATCTGAGGAACCATCGTCATCATCATCATCATCATTTAGTTGTGCGGGTCTAAACGACACGTGCATCATGATGCTCAGTGCAAATATTCCTCTAAAGAAATTGAGCGAACCCCATTTTAGAGGTTTCCTTCAGAAATTTTCTCGATACAAAAACTGTCTAAGCAGTAGGCGAAGATGATTCAGCTTCGACAACTTACGAGAATATTCGTCGTTTACTGCAACGCTGGTAATTCCATCAATGATGACGAGGACTGAACTTGCAAGATAAGTACTACAGTACGTCATTTTTCTTTTCCTTCTGACTGTACGGAGATACAGTAGCATGTTTACGTCGTCTGTTTACGTTTAAAACCTGTTGAGCCAATGGTATGAATGAAAAAAAGTAACATATAGTAAATGTGCACCTACATTCAACGATAAGTCATCTCACATCCACGTCTACAATAGTTATAATATACAGACACAGATGGATCATACAAGGGGCAAGTTCGAGCGAGATCCGCTTCTTCAAAACAGACTTCGGTTCTTGTTACACTCGACAAACTTGAACCGAACATAGAGCTTGAAATACACAACTGTAACTAGCAATAAGTTACAATAACGGACTCATAAAAACTCTGTTTATATAGGTTTATACACAACACTAATTGATTACGTACTTTAAGTTGCGTCTTAATTACTGCATTATATGTTTGTCGATCACTGACTTCAGCTAGACAAGAAAACCAAGAACGTGTAGGGTTTATGCAATATTCAGAATAGCCTACACGA